>NW_004527135.1:3117-4469 GCF_000260255.1 Octodon degus
AATAAATATATGAAAAAATGCTCCACATCACTAGCTATTTGTGAAATGCAAATTAAAACAACATTGAGATATCTCTCCCCAGAAAGAGTGGCTATCATAAAGAAATCACCCAACAACAAATGTTGGAGAGGCTGTGGGGGAAAAGGAACCCTTCTCCACTGCTGGTGGGAATGGAGACTGGGATTCTTTAATGGAATAAATTTAACATTTCTTAAATTATCTGGTTGGTGGCCAATTTTCCTTATATATTTGCCTTCCAAATTGTTTTGTACTATTATTAGCTCGCCTTTGGAGTATTTAAGGTCTCCAGTATGTCAATTCAAATGTAGAATTATTGTATTTGTGCCATTTGTTTCATTTTTATCTCTTAAAATTCTGCATATTTAATACAATTTTAGTTAATATCTAGGTGTTCAGAGTGGTTTTTAAAATAATCATAGAAGGCATAGAAGAAGTGTATTCCATTTTAAAATTTTAAGCCAAGTATTTTTTTTTTTTAAGACTATTTATTTATTTATTTGGTATGTGGTCCCTCTACACAGTAGGACTCATAGTGATCCTCTTGCCTCTGCCTCCCCAGAACTTGGGTTGCAGGAGTGCACCATCATGCCTTGTTTCAGTGACTGGCGTGGGGTTCTGAGGCTGGCATAGCACCTGGTATCAGGAATAGAACCTGGGTCCTTGCATTTGACAGGTAGGCGCTTTGACCACCAAGGTATCTTCCCAGCCCTACGACAAATATTAGTGATATCAATTTTAAAACCTACTTTTACTTATGATGAAACTTTGTCAACCTGACTGGTATTTGGATTTAATTACTGAAACAGAAGTTCAGTTTTAAACTCTGTTTTAAGCTTATTACTCCTAGCATAGGTGCAGCTAACATCAAAGTTTTTTAACTAAGTAGTAACACTGTCTGAAGTGCTTATCCTTAGCATACTCCCATGCCCATTACCGAACATATATTACCTGATTTGAACTTCTCTAAAAGGTAAATGACTGTGACTATTTCCATTTTACTATGATGCACCTAAGATACCAGAAGGGAAGCCTAATCTCAGTCAGAGGGGGCAGAACAAGGACCGGATCATAGGCAGCTTGAAGCCAGCGTCCACGCGTCTATTACATTATTTTGTTGTTACTTTTATTTTTGAAATAAATGATATTTTTAAAAAAATCACAGACAATCAAAATATCCTCTTTTCTTTTTTTTTTTTGCAGATTCAACAAATAATACACTGCATATATTCTTCTTAGGGGTTAATAGCCATACAAGATGCAGACTTGAGATCCTATTTACAAACACCATTAGAACAAATCATTCTATTCATTAAGAGAATGCAACTATATAT
>NW_004527136.1:0-979 GCF_000260255.1 Octodon degus
GGCTCCAGTCATTCACTCATAAACCCGGCACTCACATCTTTAGGCTGAGCTGTACTGTCTGGATCAGGGGCTATTGGTTGTTTTAATGCTGATGGGAACATTATATAGACAGTTCTTCCCAGTAAACCTTTCTTTCAAGCAATGGTTGACGGATTCAAGGGAAGCTTGTGTTTATTTCCTGATGGACAAAATCAGAATCCTCACTTGAGGGGAAGAAAAACTTCTGGTGTGACTGAGAACCAAGAAGGAGGCCAGTCCAACTTGGCACCAGCCAGTTCCTTCATCTGTAGAGATGATCAGCTCAGTCAACTGCATTGTCCTTATCATTTGGGGAGGGAGCTCCTTCTGCCTCTTGCCTTCCTCGGCTGCCACTTCTTCTCTTGAGGGTCAAGTGGATCTATCAGGCTTGGATCTTTGCTTTCACCTGGGGAGAAAGCCTGGAGTCAGAGAACAGGGGCACATGTGAGGGCCTAAGGGCTTGATCTATACAACCTTATGATTTTCAGCACAGGTTGCGGAGTCCTATTTCCATGTACAATCCATATTGTTCCTGTGTGACTTTGATATGATCTTGGGGAGTTCGTTCCCATAGGCCTGTGTGGTGGATTTCCAAGTAATGCGCAGCTTGTTACACCGAGCTACACTGAACTCGCATTGTGCTGGGTGTAGTGGGGCTCCCTGAGGGTTGTTGCTGGCAGGAAGAGGGGCAGAAGTGGAGAAGCTGGATCAGCTGTTGAGGAGCTGTTGGAAGCTGCTGGTTCTCCTGGGCTGGTCTGCTGGAGAACGTTGTCATTCTGGCTGTGCTGAGGAGGTTGGCTATTCTTGGTGGAGAAGGAGTTGGGAATTTTGTTGCCTAAGATGGCTATGGTTCATTTGGGGGGCTCTCTGGTCATCACCTTGATTATTGCTTTCTGGATTTTGAGGGGAAGATGGTGCACTGCTCAGTGTCCTGGAGAAGCTTGTTGTGTTGACTTTCCTG
>NW_004527136.1:1844-2344 GCF_000260255.1 Octodon degus
CTGCTATTTCCTATTGTTTATCTGTTGTTTTCATATCAATTATTACTATACTTTCTTTGAAATATTCTTTTAAAAGGTAAGAAAAGGAAAAAGACAACAGAAATTTTAGGTTTCTTGAAAGCAAGTGGTAATATTCAATCCTATGTCCAACCCTACGTAACTGTATCTGTTAATCTGAGCAAGAGATTTCATGATAAAAATAGTAATATATCAGCCGTTTGAATTAGCTATTCTTGCTTTGAAAAATTTGTAACATGTATTGTTGTATGTTACCCTGTTTCTGTCTTTGATAATTTGCTCTTGCTTTTGTTTTACTTTTCAAAAAAAGATAAAGTTAAATTTTTAAAAAAGAAAACAAGACCATTAGTATCATGGCTGCAGGTCATATCAATTGTAGGTTTGACAGCGATGGCCTTCAGCCCAGGACCGATAGAGTGTGTTTCCTGTAGGCCCTGCAGCAAGCTCTTCCAAGTTCTGCTGTTTGTTCTTTTTTTTTTTTT
>NW_004527137.1:0-3677 GCF_000260255.1 Octodon degus
CATTTGTTTCAAACTCTGGTTCAGTTCTGTTATTTTGTTTTGAATTTTAGAAAAATATTTCTAAAATGAATACATAACATGAGGTTAATAGTAGATTGCATATTATAAAAATTATTTACAAACAAATGAATATAACAATAAAAATTGTCTAAAATAAACACGAAGAAGAAAGAGTTTACAGATCAGCCATGTAATAATTCACACTGCGCCAAAAATCAAGAAACTTATATTCATATAATTAGAATTCTCAAAGTAGAAGGGGTAGGAATAAATATTTAAATATTGAAAATTTCTAAATTAGTTAAAATTATACTACCATATTTTTAAAAAAATGAACATTTATGCAAGAAATATGAATAAAATCATACCAAGATACAAAAAAATGAAATTGTTCAAAACTAATTTTAAAAAAATCATTAAAACATTTACATAGAAAAAATACTAGCTATAGAAGAACAAAACTGAATAACATCTTATTCCACTTTGGAAAAAAAAAAAAGAAAAGAGCAAGTGGGTAAGAAACTAGACTTATTTATTCAAAGAACTGAAAAGAAAATCTGTCCTCATTGAATTTTATACTTAGCAAACATACCTTTGAAAACTAAAAGTAAAATGTTTTCCAGTTATACAAACTTGAAATATTCTAAAACCTGCAGACATAGCATATAGAAAATAACAGAAGCCATAACCCAGAAGGCAAGAGAAATTGCTGTACGGTCCTGGATAAAGGATAAAGAGCTTTCAAAATGGTAGTTGCAGGACTGTGTAAAATATAATTATATTAGATGAACCCATTTAAAAGGTCATTGAAGATTTCCACAAAACAGTGTCAATCTTACATCAGGTTATATACATATTTTTTCATATGTGTGTGTGTGTGTGTGTGTGTGTGTGTGCGTGTGTGTGTGTGTATAAGAGACAAGGAAGAACTAATATAAAGTCAATGGAAAATGGAAATACACTTTTTAAAGTTTCTAATACCATGAGAAAATATCATACCATGTCTTATAAGTAGATTGTAAGTCAAAGAAACAGTATAAATCATAAAACAAAAATTTAAATTAAGCTATATTCAGAAGACTAATTAAATATTAATTCAAAATTAAATTAAGTATTTCAAAATAATATTCAAAAATTAAAATGTGAGTCCAACTAAGAGGCCAGAATGTAATGTATCATATGTATGAATCTGTGATCAATTCAGAGTACTCACAAAGTATTTGATTAGGTTAATATATACAAAAATACCAACTAAGAACAAGTTTTCATGATAGTAAAGAATTACTAACAATAAAGCATAGCAAAAATACTGGAATGGCAAATATATGACCAGCACTTCTAACAGTTTGGGGATAGGATATTGCACAAAGTTCTAGTATGTGGTGTATCGGAACAGTGTCCATGATGCTTACTGGTGGCCAGGTGTCACTTGTGGGACTGAGCTACTGCTATTTCCTTGATATCCACCCTGTAGACCCAGACAGAAATATGACCCATAAGGTTCAGGAGAAGTTCATTTGTGGAGTATGCTAATGGAAATATTTTGCTGCTGTATACAAAAGAATAATTGAAAGACTGCCATTGTATACCTCTTTTTCTCCTGTGTTTATTTTTTTCCCATAATTTTACTGATAAAAAAAATAGCGATGAGACAGTTTCAAATCAAATTGGCAGGACAGTTTCAATAATTAACACATTGCATACATTCTTCCTAGTGGTTAATTGCTGTACAAGATGCGGACATGATATCCTATTTACAAACACCATAAGAACAAATCACTCTATTCATCAAGAGAATGTAACTATATATCTATCCTAACCACTTTGAATACACAGATACAAAATGGACATTCATCTGGATACCCTTTTCTTGTTAAGTTCTGTTATTTGAATATTATAGGTGTGTAAACTCAGCAAAATATTCTAAAAGAGTCCAGTAGCCCATAATAATATTGGGTCTTCCACTTGACTGGCAATGTCAGAAATTGTTGACCTGAGTCCCCTACAGCTCAACATAACAGCATGGCTTTACTTCTTATATTTCGTTTTTATACTTTTCTGCTGTATGATTAAGACCAAGGTAAAGCAAGACCTATGCAACAAGAGTTGTAGCTTTTGGATCTGATAAAGTCAGTGAAATCCCCTCAGGATTTATCCTGAGATCCTTTGTAGAACCTTTGTCAGTGTCAGCCATGTGAATCAGTCACGGCCATTGCTTGGCCAATGTGCTCTCTGTGGAAGCCTGAGAGAATGTTTTCTCTCCATGTGACTCTCCTTATGCACACTCTACATCATCTATCACTTTCCTCTTTGGCCCCATAATCTTCTTGATCAGAAAATTTGGGACACTACTGAGTTACATGATATTACAGTACAAGTTCTCATATGTCCTGAGTCTTAATTGACCTTGGAAGGCTAGTAATTGTTCTTTTTTTACTTCAGAGATTATTTATGATCTGATTTCCTCTATATCTTTCTTCAGTTGTTTCTTCATTTCAGACCCTATTATTTCAGAGATTTCAGGTGTGTGATTTCTAATTTCTTCTACACTGTTGTCTCCTGCATTTGTTCTGGGTGGGCTCGGGGCCTGAAAATGCATTTTGGTCCTTCTCTTTGTCATTTTGTATAGCACTGTCTTCTGACCTTTGGTGTAGAGCTTTGGTCAGTTATTACCTTAGCACCAGGTCCAGATCTACGAAGTTCAAACTCATCCAGGTGGGTATGGCTTGTGTCTGGCTGCTGTGCTCCACCTCTTCCTGCTGCAGCCCTTGGAAGTGAACACGCTGTGCCACTCTGGCAAGATGTTCTACTCCTGGATCAGCTGGGTGGGTCTTACCTCTAAGCTTTTTGCAGGGAGTTCTGCCACAAGGTTCCACACTGGTCCTGTCTAATGGAGAAAGTTACACACACATGCCTGGTCTGAGTGCTGGTTGTATGTGACTGTTTATCCCCTAAGAAGTAGAGTTCTGATGTGTTCTTACTTGAAAAGAGCGAGAATGTTACTAGTTTTAAGATGTGCTCTAGACAAAGGTATGCAGACTGCCAATAACTTGAGAGATTTCATTGACCTTATGTTGACAATGAGACAGAGTAGTTGACACCTCTTCCCTTTCTTTTCTTACCAAGACTTACAGAGGAAAGCTAGCAAAGAAACTTTTTCTCAGTTCAGCATGTTACATTTCTGCCAGGTGCCACACAACGCTCCCACAACAAGACACTCTAACCTCCAACACTGTAAGAAGGTACTGGTATAAATAAACACCATTTTCAAAGGCAAGATATAGTAGCTAGCCACTGAAAAACCCCTTTTATCCTGGTAAGGTCTGTGAAATCTGAAATAAAAAGCCAAGAAATTTTGTGATCTTCAAAACTACCCAGAAGGAACAGATTTAAATTTGTTAGTCATGAAAAATCTACAGCAAAATCCTAATGAATAGATTACAATACCTAAAATTATCTAAAGTTCAGATATTTCTCCAAATTTCTATGAGTTACTTGTCACTTTTATTACTTGTTCTATCTCTTTGCCACCTTTATTGTTTATTAAATTCTTGCTTAAAATGATTTATATTTCATTTTTTAAACAATAAAAGTTATGGGGCTGGGGAGATGGCTCAGTAGAATAAGTGCTTCCCTGGCAAGCATAAGGGTCTGAGTTCAATCACCAGTTCTTAAAA
>NW_004527137.1:3812-4530 GCF_000260255.1 Octodon degus
AATAATTATATTAAATTCTAATTTTATGGGCTGGGGATGTAGCTCAGTGGTAAAGCACTTGTTTTGCCTTATATTTGATTTCCCAATAGCATACAGAAAAGCAAGGCTATGTATTTTTGCTTCCCGGCAAAACAGCATGACTTATATCTACTGTCCCATTTCCACATTCCAAGCATGAACCCTAAATGCCAGGATGCAAAGGACAGTCATCTCTGAGAATGGGAAACAACTGGGTGAGCTGCAATCGCTCCAGATTACTAATGAGTGTTCCTAAGCAGCAATGTAGGAAGAAAAGTCACACAAAAGGTTTAGAAGCCATAACATTTGGAGCTTACACAGGACAAGCATGGTGCCTATTCTTTCACCCAGAATGGAGAAAACCTCATGATTCTCAAGTTATGGGGTAAATTTACCTTTGAAGAATCTTGTTCAGGAAAGGGAAATGATTATCCCAACACTGATTGCCACCTTGGTGCTACCTAAAGAATCTCAGAAGTGAAGCCCCAAAGTCCCAAAGTGTTCACACAAAATTGATTGTGGGTCAGGACAGCATTCAGTGAATTTTTAGGAGTACAAAAGTAGAAGGCAGGAGTAGGATTTTCTGCCGAGTTCTGGGAGCCCCCAGACCCAGTCCTAGCCCAGGTCCGGTGAGTGTGCTGAGAGCTTCCTGCTACCCTGCACCAGCGGGACCATTCCCAGCCCAGGCGCAGAGTGGGCC
>NW_004527138.1:0-1361 GCF_000260255.1 Octodon degus
AAAAAAAAAAAACTTTGCTAATTGCCCTGTATGGTGGTGCACTTTGGAAGCTGGGGCAGGAGGATCATTGTGAGCTTGAGATCAGCCTGGGCCACAAAGTGAGTTCAAGGGCAGCCTGAACTGCATAACAAGACCCTGTCTCAAAAGACAAAAAGACAGAACAAACAAACAAACTACACCAAGGCATATAATAGCCAAGATACAGAAATTCTTTTGTGTGTGTGTGTGGAACCGGGGAGTGAAATCAGACATTTGCGCTTGCCAGGGAAGCGCTTATTCTACTGAGCCATCTCCCTGGCCCCTGATTACAGAAGTTCAACACAAGAATAGAATATTAAAAGCTGTTATAGAAAAGAATAAATTTAATTCTTTCCTTCAGAGGTGACAAGATTAATTAATTTAATTCACCTATGAAGGAAAGACCATCAGAGTTACAGCAGACTTCTCAACACAAACCTCCAAGTCAAGAAGAGCTTAGAATGAAGTACTTCAAGGCCTAAAAGGAAACAACTTTATTGTTTTGTCTTTTTGAGACAGGGTCTCCCTAAGCAGTTCAGACTGGCCTTGAACTCAGTTTGTAGCCCATACTGGTCTCAAAATGATTCTCCTGCTGAGATCAGCCTCCTGAATGTTGGTATTATACACGTGAGCCACCACTCCCATCCAAGAAAACAACCTCTAACCCAGACTAAGGTATG
The DNA here is from genome assembly GCF_000260255.1 of Octodon degus. Lineage (NCBI taxonomy): Eukaryota > Metazoa > Chordata > Mammalia > Rodentia > Octodontidae > Octodon > Octodon degus. Next base: position 699 of record NW_004527138.1, read on the forward strand.
CTGCAAAAATGTCCTTTTTAAAATTGATAGTGAAAAAAAAAAATAAAATTGATAGTGAAATAGTACATACTTCCATAAAAACAAACCAACCACCTGAAAAATTCACGACTGCCACACCAGCACTCCAAAATGTTCTGAAGGACATTCTAGAAAGCGATAACAAGGACTACAACTCTATGAACCCCAACAGAATGAATCTACCAGGGCAAGTAATTAAACAGAAGGGGGAACAACCCACCACTCTCTTCCTTTCCAACTCAGGCCTGGCAGAATGGCTCCTGCAAAGAAGGGTGGCAAGAAGAAGAAGGGCCATTCTGCCATCAACAAGGTGGTGACCTGAGAATACACAATCAACATTCACAAATGCATCCACGGAGGGGGCTGCAAGAAGTGCACCGCCCCTCGGGCACTTAAGTTTGCCATGAAGGAGATGGGGACTCCAGAGGTGCACATCAACACCAGGCTCAACAAAGCTCTCTGGGCCAAAGGAATAAGGAGCATCCCGTATCGTATCAGGAATCAGAATGAGGATGAAGATTCACCAAGCAAGCTGTATACCTTGGTAACCTACGTCCCTGTTTCCACATTCAAAAATCTCCAGACAGTGAATGTGGACGAGAACTAACTTGGAAATAAAGTTACGGAATTTAAAAAAAAAAAAAA
>NW_004527138.1:2696-3005 GCF_000260255.1 Octodon degus
GAAAAAAATCCACAACTTAGCAAAACTATTGAACAAATGGGCTTAGGAGATGTTTATAGTGTTCCACCCCAGAATATCAGAGTACACCTTCTTCTCAGCTGCACATGGGATGTTCTCCAAAATATACCATAATTCACAAATCATGCTCAAGTAAATGACAAGTAACTAAAATTATACCATGCATATTATTAGAGCACAGTGCAATGAATTGGAACTCAATGACAAAACAAACCACAAAAGCTTCCTATAATAAAAGAACTGTGTATCCCAAATTTTCTGATCAAGAAGATTATGAGGCCAAAGAGGAAA
>NW_004527138.1:3550-4470 GCF_000260255.1 Octodon degus
GAAACTGAACTTCCGATTGGATTTGAAACTGTCTCATTGCTATCTGTTTATCAATAAAACTTTGGAAAAAAAAAAGAACTGTGTAAACATATGGAAATTATTATTATTATTTTTTTTTTTTTTGTGGAACCGGGGATTGAACTCAGGCCCTTACACTTGCCAGGGAAGCACTTATTCCACTGAGCCATCTCCCCAGCCCCAACATATGGGAATTAAATACCATATTTTTCTTCTGGTATGAGAAACTGCAAGTATAAATAAGGATCAAAATGTACAATAAATACTGGGAAGTGGGTGAGAAGTTAAAATGAGAAGGGGGACAAGGGAGGGGGGCGGGGCAAAGGAAAGACAGGATAAGAAAAAAATAGAAGGAAAGGTGGAAACAAAGATAAGGAGGGGAAGAGGGGTTGAAGGGAGGGGAGGGAAGTGTGGAAAAAAAGAAGCAAGATATATCAGGATACAAATTCCCTATAATGAATGTTATCACTGTATATATTTAAAGTGTGCCAATAAAATTTTTAAAATGCACAACAAAATCCTGCCTCTACCAGGAGGCTTCAGACAGTTTACTGCTTATTGTTTATCCATAGGGTTGTCTTTCCACAAAGCAGAAGCCACGGGGCTAGGTGCCACATATGATTGTGAATTCCCATCTTCTTTGGGCAGACAGACAAAAGGAGCTTGGAAAGTTGAGAACATTTTTGCTTTGGACTTTGTGGTAAATTCAGAGTGAGTCCTGGGGCCTCATGGCAGATTGAAGAGACGGTGAGGGGCAGAGAGGGATATTCATAGAGAAAGGTGGTTCCAACATCCCATCCTGATATTTGTGGCTGTTAAAAAGATAGCAAGATCAGGGGCTGGTGAGATGGCTCAGTGGTCTAAAGCACTTACTTAGAACAAGCTTAGCAAAGCACAGGGAC
>NW_004527139.1:0-4526 GCF_000260255.1 Octodon degus
CTTACCTTTGCTGTGAGTCATTTGATCCAACTGAAAAGTTTTACTGAACACCAGATGCTTTCTCTTTGTCTGAAGAGTCCTTCAATCAACTGAAAATTTATCCTGCTGGGCACACTAATGAACACTTTTAATTCTGATTACTCAGGACACTAAGGTACAGGACATTCACCAGTTCAAGGCCAGCCTGAAGAGCTTAGCATTTAAATATAGCAATTGAAATTACCTGGGAGGATAGCTCCGTAGTAGAGCACTTGCCTGGCATGCATGAGGCCCTGGGTTCAATTCTTAGCACTGGAAAGAAGAAAGAGACAAATGAATGAAAAAAAGAAAGTTTACCCTAGTATTTCCTGCATAAAGTCTTCTTCATTTAAATTGCATCTATTTCTTTGGGCACTGGAAGCAGAGGACTTAGCAAAGCTGCAGGGCTCTGAATTGCTCGAACCTCTCTATCTCATCTAACTTCTACTTAGAAATTAGCAATAGTTATCTGAGCTCATATGTTCTGTGGAACACCTTTGCCAAATGCAGCTAGCGTCAATCAACTCATAAGGTTCTGTTTTCCAGCTTTTTCCTCTGCAACCACAAGTTCAGCTGGCTCATATGCCACCTGTGTTAGGTGCACTAACAGCTCTGAGAAATGTCCACATCGTAATCCCCAGAAACTGAGAATATGTATTTTATACAGTGAGCGGAATCAAGGTGGCAGATGAACAAGACTGTTAACCGGCTAACCTTTGTGGTGTCATGGTATTTATTTTTTGGGTGTCACTCCTCTTTCCTGGTGTATACTGCCCTCCTTAAAGCAGGTCATTCAAACCAGAATTCCTTTAGTTACAGACTCTCAAATGCTCCATTTTTCTACCTTAGAGTGGGACAGTAAAAAAAAAAAAAAAAATTCTGGCCTGTCCTTGTCCAACAGTATGCGGCCCTTCTTATTCCTCAAGGGTTTTGCCTAATATCCTGGAGGTAGGAATGCCCTACAGACAGCTAAGAAGAATCTGACCAGACAGGCCTGGCTGGGCTTCCCCACCCAGTCTGTTAGCATTAAGCCACGCCCTTTTTGCAATCACATTTCAACATAGTTGTTCATGCTTCACTCACTTATGCAATAAAGTCGCCATAAAATCTCACCACAGGGTTTGGAGAGATTCCAAAGGGCTGGCCACGTGGAGGTTCCTGGAAGCTGGCACCTGGAGAAGCACGGGAGCTCTGTACCATCTTACCCATCTCTTGACCTAGGCCTCTATGATATGTTTTGGAATCAACTACTAAACGTATTATGAGCTGCTTGGGACAAACTAATTGAATATGAGGATGCTGTTGTAAGAACCTCCAATTCATAGCCTGTGGTGCAGAAGCACAGGTGAAAAAAAGTGGGATTTGTGACTAGCATCAAAGTGTGGGGAGGGGCAGTCTTGGAAACTGGGCCTTCAATCTGCGGGGCCCATCACTCTCTGGGAGCCAGAGTCAGAGCTGAAGTGGATCAAAAGACACACAGCTGGCATCCACTGCAGAATGGTTTGCTTGCTGGTGTAGAGAAATCCTCACACCTTTGAGGTCACAGAAATCTGTGTTAAAAGAACAAAATAGAAGGTAAATATATGGAACAAGATGAAGTCAAAATACCAATCTTTACAGATGACATGATCTATTTACAAGACCCAAAAAGTTCCACCAAAAGGTTCCAAGAATTGGTAACAAAACTCAGCAATGTAACAGGATACAAGATCAACACACAAAAATCGGGAGTGTTCCTATATACTAATATTGATCACTAAAAAAAGAAATTAGGAAAACAATACCATTAACAGCAGCATCAAGAAAAACTGTACACTTAGGATTTAATTTAGCCAAGGAAGTGAAAGACCTCTATGATGAATATTATAACACTCTGAGAAGTAAAACAAAGGAGAACATCAGAAAAATAGAAAGATATCCCCTGTTCTTGGGTAAGTAGAATTAGTAATCAAAAGACTGTATTTGCAAAAGTGATATGAATTTAATGTAGGCCCAATTAAAATACCACCAGCATTTCATACAGATGTAAATTTCTAGAGAAATTATAGAATTTTAGAATTCTAAAATTCTTTTTTTTTTGGCAGAACTGGGGATTGAACTCAGGCATTCACACTTGCCAGGGAATTGCTTATTCTACTGAGCCATCTCCCCAGCCCCTCTAAAATTCTTATGGAATCAGATGAAACCCAGAATAGCAAAAGCAATCCTGGATAACAAAGCAAAGCAGGTGATATCACAATCCCAGGTTTAAAGTTATACTAAAAAGCTACCGTGGTTGAAACAGCATGATACTGGCACAAATAAAAGGCGTATGGATCAATGGAATGGAATAGAGGCTGCAAAAACAATCCCAGCCACATTCAGCTATTTGATCTTTGGCAAAGTGCTTAAAAATACACTGGAGAAAAGAAAGCTCCTTTAATAAATGGTTGTCACTTTACTTTTCTCATTATTGAGACAAAATCATTGACATTCAAAGTAAAAGAGGGAGACTGGGTGTAGCGGCACACACCTGTAATCCCAGCACTTGGGAGGCTAAAAGCAGGAGGATCACTACAAGTCCTACCTGTGTAGTGAGACCCTGTAGACTCTGTACTAAATACATTAAACAAGTAAAAGATGGAAAGGGTTATTTAGCTCACAGTTTGTTGAGGCTTCAGTTCCTAATTGGCAGGGTGGTTTGGTAGAGGGTCCTTACAAGAGGAGAAAGAGTTCATGGTGGGCAGAAGACGATAAAGCATTGAAAAAGCAAAACAGCAAGCAGCAAGGGACAAGCAACATGTAACGATGCTCTTTCTATCCCTTATGTCTTTACCTATCTACCCACCCTTATGTGGCATAGCACGGACACCCAGACTGGGGAAGCCCTAATTCTAGCATCATACTATGCATCAATCCCAGATTACATCCTTGATTCAAGCAGCACACATCCTATATCCAGCCCTTTCCCAGAAGCCTCATCTATGACTTCATGAGGCTTTAGGTGGACATCTAAACATAATCTATAACAATGGTGCTGGAAAAATTGGATATCCACCTACAGAAGAATAAGTCTAGGTTCACACATCTTACTGTGTACAAAACTAAAATCAAAATGAATCAAAGATCTCAATATTAAAGCAGAAAAACTTCATCTGCTGGAAGATAAAATAGGTAAAATTCTTGAAGGCATTGGTGTAGGCAGAGACTTTCTGAACAGAACCCCAATAGCACAAGAAATAATACCAAAATTCAACAAATGGAATCATAGCAAATTAAAAAGTTTCTGTACAGTGAGGGAAATAAATACAACCTATAGAGTGGGAAAAATATTTCCAGCAATTCCTCAGACAGAAGACTAACATTTAAATTATTTAATGGTCCCCCCCAAATTAAACCTACCATAATAAAAAGCCCATTCAAGAGAAATACAAATGATCAATAAATACGTGAAAAACATTCTGGTAATTACAGAAAGGCAAATTAAAACAGCATTGACATATCATCTTATTCTAGGAAAAATGACTATCATCAAAAAAATCAAAATATTACAAATGCTGGCAAGGATATGGTAGAAAAATTCTTCTACATTGTTGACAGTCATGCAAACTAGTATGAAAATCAGTGAAATGAAATCCTCAAAAAACTAAAACCGGAATATCATTTGACCCAGCTACTCCTCTTCTAGCAATCTTCCCAAGAATTAAAGTCACCATATTATAGGGATCCGTGCATACCAATGTATGTAGTGTATATTTAGCTATTTTGTAATAGCTAAATATTGAAAATGAACTACAGGACCACCAACACATGAATGGATAAGAAAATTATTGTATTTATACACAGTGGGGTACTACTCTGCCATAAAGAAAAACACACTTTAGGAGATTTTAGGTAAATGAGTGTCAATTGAAACCATACTATTAAGTGAAATCAGTCAGATCTATATGCCTATCAGATGGTTTGTCTTATATGATGAACCCAAATAGATAGACATAGATATAAAGACATAGATATATAGATATATAGATATAGATACATGCATATGTTGTATGACAGATAAATATGAAGTAGGGAGACCTTTTTCAAAAGATGGAGAATAAGAGATGCAAGGAAAGTGAGAGAGGGGAGGGATAGGAGAAGGGAAAAAAAGAGAATTGAAGGAGAAAAATGATGAAACTAGAGCCTTTTCAAAAAGAAAGGGACCAGGAATTGAAAGGAGCAGGGAAAAAGGGAAGAGGTAGAGGATGAAAAGATGAAGACATGTTGCATATCTTCATCAATTCCCTATAATAAATATGATCATTCTGTACTGTAAATATGTACTAATAAAAATGTCTAGGAGACAGAGAGATATACAAGAAATGTATGAGATATATATGAAACAACTTGATCTGAGCATGGTGTTGTATGCCTGTAATCCCACCACTTGGGAAGCTGAGGCAGGAGGATTGTAATGAGTTGGAGGCCAACCTGAACTAAATATGGAGACATGTCTCAAAAAACAAAGGAGTGTGGAGAGGGAGAGA
>NW_004527140.1:0-1133 GCF_000260255.1 Octodon degus
TGTTTGTAAATAGGATCACAAGTCTGCATCTTGTACAGCAATTAACCACTAAGAAGAATATATGCAGTGTATTATTTGTTGAAACTGTCCTTCCGATTTGATTTGAAACTGTCTCATTGCTATCTGTTTGTCAATAAAACTTTGAAGAAAAAAAAAGACATAAAAATAATCCTAATATTTGCAAGGAACCAGAAGAGCTGAGGAGCAATGGTTGTGCAATGCTCGCTCCCCCAAAATAAAGGCTCAATTAAAAAAATGGGCAACTGAAACGAATATACATTCCACAAAAGTACAAATGACCAATAAACAACTGTTCAGCATTTCTGGCCCTCATAGACATGTAAACTGAAACAACACTGAGATTGTATGCTGCTCCAGAAAAAATAGATACCGTAAAGAAATAAAGCTAACACATGCTGTCAAGCCTGCAGGGGGAAAAGGTATACCCTTCTACACTATTGGTGGGAGTGTAAAGTAATACAATCTGTGGAAATAAGTGCAGATTCCTCAAGAAACTAGAACTAGCACTCCATTTGACTCAGATCTCCCTTTCTAGTATCTTTGGTTAAAAGTATTATATTACAGTGACACATGCATACCCAGGCTTATAGTAGTACAATTCATAGTAGCTAAATCTTGGCAGTTCCCTATATGTCTATTGAACAGATGAATGGGTAAAGAAAATGCAGTTTTATATACAATACAGTAGCACTCTGCCATAAAGAAAGATACATTTAAGTCATTTGTAGGAAAATGGGAACACTTTGAGACCATATTGTTAAGTGACATAAGCCAGACATGTAAGCTTAAGTACCACATGACTTCTGTTATATGAGAAAGCCAAAGTATAAATAATATAAGGAGCAAAAGAAAAGGGACAGTACGAAACAGAAAAATAAATCTTTTGAATATACACTTCTCAGATGAAATACAAATGGCAAATAAATATATGAAATAATGTTCAGTATCACTGGTCATTGAGGAAATGCAAATTAAAACAACACTGAGATTCCATCTCACCCCAGAAAGAAAGGCTATCATCAATAGTCAACCAATAGACCTCCCCCACCCTGCCCACCGAGTAGGAATTTCTGCCACGTTCCAGGAACCCCCAGACCCAGTCCTAGCCCAGG
>NW_004527140.1:2184-3315 GCF_000260255.1 Octodon degus
GCTTGCAAAACCGTTTAAGTGAAAGTGAAGACAGAGTTTCAGATCTTGAAGATGCTGGTGTAGCTAGTGAAAAGGTAAGAAAGGATATCTTAAAAACAACGAGGATGCAGGAAAGAATAATTCATCACCTGCAAGATGTTGCAAAGATGAACAATGTGAGACTAATGGGCATCAAAGAGAAAGAAGGAGTTAATACAAATGACATTAAAAAAATATGGGCAGAAGTAATAGCAGAAAACTTCCCAAAATTATGGGGAAAAAATAGTCAACCAATAACAAATGCTGGAGGGGCTGTGGGGAATAAAAACCTTTCGGCACTTTTGGTGGGAGTGCAGACTGGTACAACCAGTATGGAAATCGGTGTGGCAAGTCCTCAAAAAGCTAAGAATGGAGATCCCAATCAATCCAGATATTCCATTCCTGGGTATTTTTCCAGAAGAACTGAAAACATCATACCACAGCAACATATGTTTACACCTGTTTATAGCAGCACAATTTTTCATAGCTAAATCTTGGAAGCAACCCAGATGCCCATCAACTGAGGAATGGATAAAAATGATGAGGTATTTTTACACAATGCAATATTATTTAGCTATAAAAATAGATAAATTTGTATCTTTTACCAATAAATGGATGCAACTAGAGACCATATTCTTTTTTCCCCATAATTTTATTGAAAAACAAATAGCAATGAGACAGTTTCAAATCAAACTGGCAGGATTGATTGAATAATTAACACATTGCATACTCTCTTCCTAGTGGTTATTTGCTGTACAAGATGCAGATGTAATATCCCACTTACAAACACTATTAGAACAAATCCCTCTATTCATTAAGAGAATGTAACTATATATTTATCCTAACCATTTTGAATATGCAGATGCAAAATGGACATTCATCTGTATCCACTTTTTTGTTTAGTTCCATCATTTGATTATTATAGGTGTGTTAACTCAGCAAAATATTCTAAAAGAGTTCAGTAGTCCATAATAGTATTGGGTCTTCTGCTTCACTGGCAGTGTCAGAAATTGTTTTGTTGTTTTCCCCATAATTTTATTGAGAAACAAATAGCAATGAGACAGTTTCAAACAAAATTGGTAGGACAGTTTCAATAATTAACACATTGCATAC
>NW_004527140.1:3750-4494 GCF_000260255.1 Octodon degus
TGTCAGCCATGTGGATGAGTTACAGCCAGTGCTTGGCCAATGTGTTCTCTGTGAAAGCCTGAGAGAATGTTTTCTCTCCATGTGACTCTCCTTAGACACGCTCTACATCATCAATCACTTTCCTCTTTGGCCCCATAATCTCCTTGATCAGTAATTTGGGACACTACTGAGTTACATGATGTTACAGTACAAGTTCTCATATGTCCTGAGTCTTAATTGACCTTAGAAGACTAGGGCCCAAATGTTGGCTTTCCTTGCGGCCCTCCTTTTTCTCTAATTTTGGTCTGCAAACTTAGGTTGTTAACCATCCAGAAGACAAGCTTATTGTTTTTACTATACAACTTAGGCTGTTAAGTTTAACCTCACTATCTGTCTGAATATCAAACATCTTAGCCATAACATGGAACAGGTATTTTTTATCAAGTATTGATATATTGAACTTTAAGTCCCTACAGAATATGATGAAAAACTTTAAAAAATTAGAATATGTTTAAAAAATAGGCATAAAGAATTATATAATTCTTATGTTTACACATAAGTCCAAAAATCCAACCATATACAACCTTGAAGCAGGACTGTCCCACAATATTCCTTTTCATGTCTCTTGCCTTCATTCACTATCCCCTTCATTTTGAACAATCATCTCCCTGAGAGACAGCACAGCAGCAACTGGCATGTCATGACAAGCAGCCCGTATTCAGAAGACCAGAATGACAAGCACTCCAAGCATGAACCTACTATTAC
>NW_004527141.1:0-824 GCF_000260255.1 Octodon degus
CCTCTCCAACATTTGTTGTTGGTTGAGTTCTTTATGATAGCCATTCTTTGTGGGGTGAGATGGTATCTCAGTGTTGTTTTAATTTGCATCTCATGGATGACTAGTAATGTGGAGCATTTTTTCATGTATTTATTTGCTTCTTTAATTTCATCCTCTGAGAAGTGTGTGTTCATCTCAGATGCCCATTTCTGGATTGGGTATTTAAATTTTGGGGCCCTAATATTTTTTAGTTTTTTACAAATTCTAGAGAGCAGACCTTTGTCTGAGTGCTTATTAGTCAAGATTATTTTCCAAATTTGTGGGTTGTCTTTTCACTTTGTTGGTAATTTCTTTTGATATGCAAAAACTTATCAATAAGAGCAGGTCCCAGTTGTTAATTCTTTCAAGTATTTCCTGTGCAATTTGATTTTTGTTCATAAAATCTTTGCCTATCTCTATGTCTTCAAGAGTTTCTTTTACTTTCTCTTCCAGGAGATTTAGTGTTTCTGCTTTAATATTTAGATCTTTAGTCATATTTTGACTTTAGCTTAGTGCATGGTGATAGACATGGGTCAAGTTTTAGTTTTCGGCATGTAGAGAGCCAGTTTTTCCAGCACCATTTGTTAAGAGGCTATCTTTCTTCCAGTAAGCATGTTTGGCCCCTTTGTCAAAGGTCAGGTGATTATGTTTGTAGAGGCCTCTGCATCTTCTAATCTATTCCATTGATCCTCAGGTCTATTTTGTTGCCAGTGCCATGCTGATTTTATCACAGTAGCTTTGTGGAATAATTTCAAATCAGGAATTGTAATGCCTCCTGCCCTGTCTTTATTGCCCAGGATTGCCTT
>NW_004527141.1:1189-4574 GCF_000260255.1 Octodon degus
TTCGTATCCTCTTATGCTACTGAATTTGTGTATCAATTCTGGTAGCTTCTTGGTGGAGTTTTTAGAGTCTTCCAAGTAAAATATCATGTCATCTGCAAATAGTGAGAATTTGACTACTTCTTTACCTATTCTTATTCTTTTTATTTCTGTTTCTTGTGTAATGGCTCTAGCTAATGATTCCAGAAGTGCATTGAATAGGAGGGGTGATAGAGTACATCCTTGTCTTGTACCGGACCTGAGAGTAAAAGATTTCAGTTTTTCCCCATTTAGAATTATGTTTTCCACTGTGTTGTCATAAATGACTTTTATCAGATTGAAGTAGACGCCATCTATTCCAATTTTCTGTAGGACTTTGAGCATGAATGAGTGTTGGACTTTGTCCAAAGCCATTTCTGCATCAATGGAGATCATCATGTGGTTTTTAGATTTGGCTCTATTGATATAGTGTATTCCATGTATAGATTTGCATATATTGAACCATCCTTGCATCCCTGAGATGAATCCTACCTCGTCAGGTTGTATAATCTTCTTGATGATTTGCTGTATTCTATTTGCTAGGATTTTATTGAGAATTTTTGCATCTATGTTCTTGAGGGAGATTGGCCTGTAATTCTCTTTTGTAGTTGCATCTTTCCCTGGTTTTGGTATCAGTATAATACTTGCCCCCAGGAATAGTTTTGGAAAGACTGCTTCCTTTTCAATTTCATTGAAGAGTTTGAGAAGTATAGGAATTATATCTTGCATAAATTTCTTGTAGAATTCAGCTGTGAATCCACCAGGGCCTGGACTTTTCTTTGTCGGTAAGCTTTTTATTACATTTCATATTTCACTGGCTATTATTTAGTTATTGAGAGTTGTTATATCTTCTTGATTCAGTTTTGATAATTTGTACCTTTCTAAGAATCTGTTCATTTCTTCTGTGTCTTCTATTGTGTGAGAGTAAGGGTTATCAAAGTCGCTATGGACAATTCTCTGAATTTCCCCTGGGTCTGTGGTAGTTACACCCTTTTAATTCCTTATTGCTTGTATTTGAATTTTTTTCTTCCCTCTTTTTGATGAGGTTAGCTAGGGGCTTCTCAATTTTATTTAATCTTTCAAAGAATCAGCTTTTTGATTCATTAATTCTTTGAACTGTTTTCTTCATCTCAATTGAATTGGGCTCTCCCTCTGTGTCCTTGGGCTTTATCAGAGCCTGGTAAACTAAATGTTTCTCTGAGTTCTGGGTCACTCAAGCCAAACGACCAAACATGAGAAAGAGTTGCACCCTCCGGCTCCCATTTCTAGCCTGTTTGTCAAAGCACAGCCAAAATAACCACAGGCTGAGACTGGACTCTGAAGATCCAGGAAGCAGTCTTGGTCCTGGGTCCTCAAGCTGTGGGCTCTCTCCATATAGCTGACCTCCGAATAGAAATGGCTCAGAGTGCATCTGCTGGGATCTGGGCTGCAGGGTTGGGTGGGCACCCATCCAAAGCTTGGTGGAGTTTCCTGTGTTGATGGCTGTGGTGGGAGAGGAGAGGAAAAGATGACACTGAACTCTGTCCTGATATGAATATAGAGGAGTGAGGGGGCAGCCACTACTCATCCTGGTATGTGCAGCCTGACACCTCAGGTGACATGGCTACAACACCAGACAGACCTCTCTGGGAGCCTCATCCACCCACCATGCCCATTCTCATGCTAACTGCTGCCTTTGTGCTTCTGTGCAAAGTGGATCCTGGTGGCCATGGAGCTCACACCAAACAGTTCCATGGTCACTGTGCCTCTGGAGAAACTCAAAGGAACCTGCCAAGCCCTGGAGTGCGCTCCAGTGTACATCAGGGAATACTTCCTAGCAACAGCAGCATGTGTCCTTGGTGGTGACAGTGTGAATTGGGGCATGTTGGAGACTGAGAGCCTCATGCAGTCTCTGGAACAACAGTGAGTGCCCTGGCCTAGGCAGGAGCAGCACACACACCACATTACGCTGATGAGGTGAGGACTCTGGGCTACCCGGCCTCAGGAGCACGAGAAGGGCCCAGCTCTGCTCTGAGGGCTGCCCGGGTGCCCACGGAATTTCCAGAGCTTTCCCAGGAGGGCAGCCCCGAGTGGGAGGCAGAGTTTGCATGGGCAACGGGGCCCTGGTTTGTTTCACTGTGGAGCCCCATGAGATGGCACGATGGGCTGAATGTCCAAGACCCATAAATGCAGCTTTACCTGGACAATGTCTATGCAGGTGTTGTCAAGGATTTTGGGACAGGAGTGCCTGTACCTTCTGGGTGGTTCCTGAGTTCAGTGACAAGGACCCTGGGGCTGGGTGGGAGGGGTCCCAGATGAGCAAAGTACCTTGGAGACAGGACAAATAGAGCAGCCAGGGGAGGAAGATGCAAGGAGCCTGCAGTCCGCTGGTGCCTCCAGAGGGGGCGCAGCTGTCCTCACCCGCATGCCTGAGCTCTATCCTCCGGAACTTTCGGAACCCACACTCCTGCTTTAGGCCACCAATTTGAGACAGCTACAACAGCTACAAGAAGCCAACATAGGGAATGCTTTTGAAGAACAACTCCAGGAAGACGCCCAGGAGCATGGACTCTTCACCAGGTCCTGTTTCTTCCTTTCTCAGTTGCACTCTGAAGTAAAGTGTGAGTTTGTCACATCTGTGACGTGTTACAGCCACTGTCATCCTCGCATCTACTCAATTCCCTCTTTAGCTTCTGCCCAGCCATCTCTAGTGTGTGGTCAGTGAGTTCTTGCAAAATGATATTTTTTATTTGTATGAGGTTTTAAAAAATCTTTTATTTATTGATGTATTTTGTACAGGGTCTCGCTATGCAGCTTGGTCTCAGGGTTATTCTCTTGACTCAGCCTCCCCAGTGCTGGGATTACAGATGTGCATCACCATGCCTGGTTTAGGTGGCTGGCTAGGAACCAAATGACATGAGGTACCAGGAATCGAACCTGGGTCCCTGTACTGGTGAGGCAGACACTTAGACCACTGAGCTAACTCCCCTGCGCCTATATTTGTATGTTTTATCTTACTAAATGTTACATTTTAAATTGTATTCTATGTCTTATAGTTTTTTCTTTTCTGCTTTTTATTTAGGACAGGGTGTACAGGGTCTACTACAGGGATTGGATTCTTAATGATCTTCCTGTCTATAGCCTTCCAAGTGCTGGATTTACAGGTGCATGCCACCATGCCTAGTCTCAATCGCCATCTCAGTGAGACCCAGAGGTGGAGCTGGCATGGCAGACCAGGGAATCAAACTTCCAGCCCCTGTATCCTTTAATCTGCTGAGCTATTTTTTTTTCAAAGTTTTATTGACAAACAGATAGCAATGAGACAGTTTCAAATCAAATCGGAAGGACAGTTTCAACAAATAATACACTGTATATATTCTTCTTAGTGGTT
>NW_004527142.1:0-787 GCF_000260255.1 Octodon degus
CTATTTCTCTTAATTGGTAAATTGAGTCCATTTACATTGATGGTTAGAATTGAGATGTATTGACTTACAATTGATATGTTATTTACCTGTTGTCATTTACTCTTTCTTCTTCTGTGTTTAATTGTTTCCCTATTTGGTTGTTTGCTTCTGACCTCATTTGGAGTTCTGATCATTTTGGTCCCTCTCTAGAATATCTTTCAGTAGCCTGTGTAGGGTTGGCATTGTCATCATGAAATTCTTTAGCTGTTCTTTGTCATGGAAGTATTTCACTTCTCCATCCAACTTGAAAGAGTTTTTCAGGGTATAGTGGTCTGGGCTGGAATTTGTTTTCATAGAGGAATTGAAGTATTCTGTTCCATGGTCTCTTGCCTTCATGGTTTGTGAAGAGAAGTCAGCCATATTCTGATGGATTTTCCTTTGAATGTGATCTGCTTCTTTTCTCTAGCAGCTTTCAGCATATTATTCTGGTGCTGAATGCCTGGGATCTTGACTATTATATGTCTCAGTGTGTTTTAACTGAGTTGAAATTACTTGGCATTCTGTATGCTTCAGTTACTTGAGTGTTAGATTGTTTCCTCATATTTGGGAAGTTTTTTGCTATTACTTCTGCCCATATTTTTTTAATGTCATTTGTATTGACTCCTTCTTTCTCATTGATGCCTATTAGTCTCACATTGTTCATGTTTGCATCATCTTGCAGGTGATGGATTATTTTTTCCAGGATTATTTAATCCTGATGGATTATTTTTTTACCACATTTTCCTGTGGTGCTGGGGGATTGAACTGT
>NW_004527142.1:2552-4582 GCF_000260255.1 Octodon degus
ACCCATTCTCAGGAACACTGGGATTAATGTATTCAAAGTAGGGGAGAACATTTTAATGCCAATGTATCTTTTTTGGTAATAAATTTAAAAAATTGAACATTCACCATATATTTTGACCACATTGTGTACTAACAACATTATCTTAGAGCTAAGTCTCTTCCAGTTAGGGCTGTTCACCGAGAGATAATTTCCCCTCCCTATCAGCACTTTCCATGCCCTTGATTTCTGGCCCTGCTGTTGCTCATTACCTAGTGATGCCTGCTTGCTGTGGAGTTAAAGGAGAAAAGGCAGAAGAATCAAACAGCTCTATAGGACATAATTGAGGATAAGGCTATAAGCTTGAATATCTTGTAGCATTTTACTGCAGGGAAAGTAAATTAAAAGAATTGAACAGTGTCAAGAATTAAGTCTATAAATCTTAAAGATGTCTTAGTAACATCAGAGTTTGCTATATAGTTAGGAAAACACAAAAATAATACTTCTCAAAGATTTTAGAATCATTAGCCATCAGCAAAGTGCAGACCTAAACTATATTTGATATAGCACGTCACACAGCCTAAGATGGCTATAGCAAAAGGACCGATACTAGGGTGTTGGTGAGGAGGTAGGGAAATTAAAATGCTTATTCATTGCTCGTAGTAATAATGTAATGATGTAAGATTGTACTATTGCTTTGAAAACAACCTGGTAACTCTTGAAATGTTAGAAACTGAGTTATCGTGGGATCCGCCACTTTCATACCTTGCCATAAACCCGAGATAAACATATTGCCCACAAATATTTGTACATGAATGTTCATGGCAATTTTGTTCATACTAGTCAAAAAGTAAAAGTGACCAAAATGTCTTTTTAAAGAATATTTATTGTATTGGTCCATATTTGCAACATATAATGTTTATATCTTTTGTGTGGAGTTGGTACATATATCTAACACACCTTGATTATTTTTCTCATCTTACCCCGCCCTCATCTCTAGGTCTCCTTATTTGTGGAAGATCTATCTCCTTACTTCTTATTGTCTTGTTTTTGTAATTTTTCACTTCATTTATAATTTGGGCTTCTCATAGAAAAAGAATCCATGCGATATTTAAGCTTGTCTGTATCATTTATTTCACTTAACATTATAGTCTCAAAATGTGACCAAAATTTTTATCCAGTGAAAATGTAAAAATCAATGTGGTATAAACATAAGATGAATTTTTTCAGCAATAAGGAATAAAGTACTGATATTTGCCATAAAATGGATGGAACTTGAAAACACTGACTTAAGTGAAAGAAGTCAGACACAAAGACATATATTAAATTACTTCATCTATATGAAGCATTGAGAATAGAAATATCTGTTGACAAAGAAAGTAGACAAGAATTTTTCCATATATGAAGAATAAATACTACATATATACAGAACATTTCTTATTAAAGACCTTAGAGTGATGAGTTATTAGGGAAATAAAAAGTGAAAGTCACACTGCACATAATATTTCACATTTCAAAAAAAAAATTTCACATACACGAGTGTTAGGCTGTAGCTGAAAAATTGGAGAGATGACCAGTGACTGCTATGGTACAGAGTTCGTGGGAGGAGAGTGGTGAAAATATTCTATAATGCCTGTTGATTGGACAACACATGATATATGATATTACAATGTGTGAAATGATAAGCACAAGTATAGTTGGATTCCCTGGTTGCTATGGGATACCACAGTTGGGGAAAGAGAGAATGAGAGAGAGAGAGAGAGAGAGAGAGAGAGAGAGAGAGAGAGAGAGAAAGTGAACTATTATAATAACGGTTGGAAGGTTTATGTTTTTCAATGAAGACATTTTCTTGAAGGAAAAACATTGCTTAGCTGCTGATCTCACCAGAGAATCCATAATTTCCAATCAGTTTCCTCAGGGCACCCTTCACTTCCTTGTTTCTCAGGCTGTAGATAACAGGATTCAACATGGGGGTCACTAAACAAAAGAGAACAGAGACCAGAATGTCCATGTCCAAGGAGTAGCCTTCACTGGGTCTGGCATAGTTGAAGTTG
>NW_004527143.1:0-4522 GCF_000260255.1 Octodon degus
GGTCTGGCTGCTGTGCTCAGCTCCTTCCCACTGTTGCCCTTAAGGGTGAACCTGTTGTGCCCCTGTGGCAAGATGTTCTGCTCCTGGACTATCTGGTTGGATCTATCCTCTACACTCTCTGCAGGGATTGCAGCTGCATAATTACACCTCAGGCGTGTATGCCAGGCCTGAGCTGTGCCTGGAGAGGGCAAGTTGAAGTAGGCGGAAGAGGAAGCTCTCTGCACACACTCACTGGACCTGGGCTAGGACTGGGTCTGGGGGCTTCCAGAATTCAGCAGAAAATCCTTATCGGCAGGCGGTGTGGGGGAGGCACTGCGGAGTGGTGGGGGGTGGCCCAAGGGGCTGGGAGAGGGTTCGGCCCACACTGTGCCTGGGCGGGGACTGGTCCCACTGGCGCAGGGTAGCAAGATGCTCTGCACACACTCACTGGAACTGGGCTAGGACTGGGGTCTCCACATTCCTTTTTGGCCCCATAATCTCCTTGATCAGAAATTTTGGGACACAACTGAGTTACATGATGTTACAGTACAGGTTCTCATATGTCCTGAGTCTTAATTGACTTTAGAAGGCTAGGGCCAAAATGTTGGCTTTCTTTGTGTCCCTCTTTTTTCTGTAATTTTGGTCTGCAAAGTTAGGTTGATAACCCTCTAGAAGAGAAGCTTATTGTTATTACCATACAACCTAGGCTGTTGAGCTTAACTTCACTATCTGTCTGAATATCAAACATCATAGGCATAAAATGGAACAGGTATTTTTCATCAAATATCGATATGTTAAACTTTAAGTCCCTACAGAATATGACAAATAAATTAAATATTAAAATATATATTAAAAAAGGAATAGACAATTAGATATGTTTATACATAAGTCTAGAAATCTAACCATATACAGCATTGTAGCAGGACACTCCCGCAACAGCACTCTTCCTGTCTCCTCCCTTCAATCACTACTCCCTTCCTTTTTAAACAAACATTTACCTGAGAAACAGCATGGCAGCAACCAGAATGTCATGACAAGCAGCACATATTCCGAGGAGAAGAATGACAGGCACTCCAAGCATCAACCTACCATTACAAATTGCCATATTCAGTGAAGTTGCTTAGTTCACAGGTGTCAGCATATAGAGTTAGACAGGGAAAGAATCCTTCGAAATAACTGCTAAATTTGAAAATCTTCTGAAGATTCTCAGGATCATTACCTTACCCATCCTCTACATATAACTGTATGGCTCTGCCTCTGTCCTGTTTCCTAGCTCTTCTACTTGCTATCTCATCATTGTCTAGTCCTTAAGCTATTGCTTTCCTTTTAATTGTATTATACTTTTCTATTTGTATTTCTTCTTTTGAGTTCTTCTACCAGGGAGACTATGTGATATTTACACATATGTGTCTGGTTTATTTCACTTATGAGTATATGTTCAAGTGACATCCACTTCAATACAAAGGCTTTGAGTTTATCATTCTTTATAGCTGAGTAATACTCCATTGTACAAAAATATACATCTTTTTCTTCCATTCCTCAGGAGACAGGCATTTGGTGGTTTCCAAGATTTGGCTATCATAAACTGTGCTGCTATAAAAAACGGTACACATATATCATTATCATATGATGTTTTCAGATCCTCCAGGAAAATTCTTAGTAGGGAAATAGCTGGTTTGAATGGGATTTACAGTCCTAGTTTTCTAAGGAGTCTCCACACTGATTTCCATAACGGTTGAACCAGACTACATTCCCACCAGCAGTGGACAAGGGTTCCTTATTCCCCACAGCCTCTCCAACATTTGTTGTTGGTTGATTTCTCTATGATAGCCATTCTTTCTGGGGTGAGATGATATCTCAATGTTGTATTGATTTGCATTTCATAGATGGCTAGTGATGTGGAGCATTTTTTCATATATTTATTCATTTCTTTAATTTCATCCTCTGAGTAGTGTGTGTTCATCTTGGATGCCCATTTCTGGATTGGGTCTTTACATTTTGAGGCCCTAGTATTTTTTTAGTTTTTATAAATTCTAGAGAGCAGACCTTTGTCTAAATATTTATTTATCAAGATTTTTTCCAAATTTATGGGTTGTTTTTTCACTTTGTTGGTAATTTCTTTGACATGCAAAAACTTCTCAGTAACAGGAGGTGGCAATTGTTAATTCTTTTAAGTGCTACCATTGTGATTTCATTTTTGTTCATGAACTATTTCACTACCCCTATGTCTTCAAGAGTTCCTCCTACTTTCTCTTCCAGGAGATTTAGTGTTTCTGTTTAATGTTTAGATCTTTAATCCACTTTGACTTTGGCTTAGTGCACAGAGATAGACATGGGTCAAATTTTAGTTTTCAGCATATAGAGAGCCAGTTTTTCCAGCACCATTTCTTAAAGAGGTTATCTTTCTTCCAGTGAGTATGTTTGGCCCCTTTGTCCAAGATAAGTTGGCTGAGGGTGTTCATAGAGGTTTCGGCATCTTCAAATCTATTCCATTGATCCTCAGGTCTATTTCATTTCCAGTACTATGCCAATTTTATCACAGTAGCCTTGTAGTATAATTTCAAGTCAGGAAATGTAGTGCCTCCTGCTTTGTCTTTGTTGCCCAGAATTGCCTTTGCTATTCTAGGTATTTTATGCTTCCAAGTAAATTTTAGGAATGATTTCTCTAGATCTGGGCATGTATGTTCGTGGTAGTTTGATAGGGATTGCATTAAATCGGTACAGCAATTTTGGGAGTATGGCCATCTTCACAATGTTGGTTCTTCCTATCCAGAAGCATGGAATATCTTTTCATTTTCTGAAAACCTCTACGATCACTTCTTTAAGAGTACTGTAATTTTCCTTGAAAAGATCTTTGATTTTTTTTTTAGTTAGATGAATTCCAAGGTGCTATTGTAAAAGGTATTGTTTCTCTAATTTCCCTCTCGTTGTGTTTGTTATCCATTTAGAGGAGTGCTATTAACTTTTGGGTATTGACTTTGTATCCTGCTATGCTACTGAATTTGGGTATTAATTCTAGTAAATTCTTGGTGCAGTTCTTTGGATCTTCCAAGTAAAGTATCTTGTCATCAGCAAATAATGGTAATTTAAATTCTTCTTTACCTAT
Organism: Octodon degus; assembly: GCF_000260255.1. Taxonomy (NCBI): domain Eukaryota; kingdom Metazoa; phylum Chordata; class Mammalia; order Rodentia; family Octodontidae; genus Octodon; species Octodon degus. The sequence continues at coordinate 3,086 of NW_004527143.1, forward strand.
TCTTCTTCCTTTTATTTCTGTCTCTTATTTAATGGCTCTAGCTAATGACTCCAGAACTACATTTTATAGCATGGATGATACAGGACATCCTTGTCTTGTACCATATCTGACAGTAAAAGATTTCAGTTTTTCCCCATTTAGAATTATGTTATCATTGGGTTTTCATAAATGGTTTCATCAGATTGCAGTAGAGGCCATGTATTCCAATTTTCTGTAGGACTTTGAACTTGAATGAGTGTTGGACTTTGTCAAAAGCCTTTTGTACATCAATGGAGATGATCATGTAGTCTTTTGTTTTTGCTCTATTGATATAGTGTATTACATTTATTGATTTTCAGATATTGGATCATCCTTGAATCCCTGGGATGAATCTTACCTGGTCACGGTGTAGGATCTTCTTGATGATTTGCTGTATTCCATTTGCTAGGATTTTATTGAGGATTTTTGTGTCTATGTTCATGAGGGAGACTGGCCTATATTTCTCTTCTTTAGTTGTGTCTTTCCCTGGTTTTGGTATCAGTATAATACTTGCCTCCAGGAAAGATGTTGGGAGAACTATTTCCTTTTGAATTTCACTGAAGAGTTCTATTTCATTCCTTATTGCTTGTATTTGAATTTTTCTTTCCTCTTTTTGATGAGGTTAGCTAGGTGCTTATTGATTTTATTTAATCTTTCAAAGAACAAGCTTTTTGATTCGTTAATTATTTGAACCGTTTTCTTTGTCTCGATTGAATTAAATTCTGCTCTAATGTTCATGATTTCTTCCCATATTTGGGCTCTGGGTTTGGTTTGCTCTTCCTTTTCTAGATGTTGGAGGTGAAGCATTATGGTGTTTATTTGTTCCCATTCTGTTTTCCTAATGTGTTAGTTCACAGCTTTAAATTTACCTCTGAAAACTACTTTCATCACATCCTATAAATTTCAGTAAGTTGCACTTCAATTTTCTTTGAATTGTAGATAATGTTGAATTTCTTGTTTAATTTAATCTGTGACCCATTGATTGCTGAGTAGGGTGTTGCTTAATTTCAATGTATTTAGAGTGTTTTTCTGGTTTTTTGTCGTTTACTTAGAGTTTCATTGCCCTGTGGTCAGATAATACCCATGGGATAATTTCTGTTTTCTTTCAAATACTTAAGCATGACATATGGACCAGTATGTGGTCAATTTTAGAAAATGACCCATATGCAGCTGAGAAAAATGTGTATTCAGCCGTGTTTGAGTGGAACACTCTGTATATGTCCACCAAGTCCATTTGTTTCAAGCTCTGCTTCAGTTCTGTTACTTCTTTGCTAATTTTTTGTCTGGTTGACCTATTTTTTGGGATAAGGTGGTGTTAATCGCCTGTTAAGATTGTGGTATTGGCCACAACTGAATCGACAAGGTATAACCACTCTCAATAGCCCAATAAAAGCCAATGAAATACGAGATGTAATTAAA
>NW_004527144.1:0-4527 GCF_000260255.1 Octodon degus
TTGGAGTTATCCATCTGAGTCTGGCTTAGGTCTGGCTGCTGTGCTCAGCTCCTTCCTGCTGCGGACCTGGGCTAGGACTGGGTCTGGGGGTTCCCGGAACTCGGCAGAAAGTCCTACTTGGCGGGCGGGGTGGGGGAGGCACTGCAGAGTGGTGGGGGGCGGCCCGAGGGGCTGGGAGAGGGTCTGGCCCACGCTGCGCCTGGGCTGGGACTGGTCCCGCAGGCGTGGGGTAGCAGGAAACTCTCCTCCTTTTAATTTTAATAACACATCTTTCTAAATTCCCCATGCCCAAGGGCAAAATAACAACAACAACAACAACAACAACAACAACAACAACAACCAAACAAAAAACCTAGAACAAAAAGAAACAAAACAAAGCTAGAATTTTTTAACAAAGAAGGGAAAGTAAATGAAGAATAGGCAGTTTTGTCACTGGTACAAATCAGAATTAGAGTAGGTGTTTTAAAAGAATAAACAAAAATACATAAGCCTTTAGCCAGACTTACCAAGGGAAAGAGAAAAGATTCAAAGCAATGCAATTAAAAATGCAAAAGATAAAATAACAACAGACAGTATCAAAATACAGAAGGTGCTAGTTTAAAAATTATACTCCAACAAATTGTCAATACATTGTGCTCTAATGGTCAATACATTGTGCCATCGTGAGAAGTCTAGAAGTCTAACTAAAGAACTACAGTTCTGAATTGTAAGATGTAGAGGACATGCCCTTACTGCTCTAGGATGTTGTTCATTGTGCCAACTTGAGAAGTTTAGAAGTTTAACTAAATGACTTAGCAGAGAGCCAAAACCCTCACTTTGTAAGCATCCTGAACCTATGCAAGAGGATGGCACAGAGATGATGTGGGTGCTATGCCTACCAGAGGAGGGGTAGCCTGCATAGAGTGTAACAGAGGGAAGGAGGTTCGCTTGCCCTTTTTGCTGTTGTTGCTTATGAATTGCTGCCTCTCTGCCATACTACTGTGCCTTGGAGCCAGATGACTATGGACAGAAACCTCTACACATGGAGCTAAATAAAGTTTTCTGGGCTGAAGGGATAGTTCAGCGGTCTAAGCTTCTACCTGGCAGACACAAGGACCCCACATGCTGTGCTGGCCCTGAAACTGGGTGTGGTAGTACATGCCTGTGATTCCAGTGCTGGGGAGGCAAAGACAGGAGGATCAGTATGAGTCTGAACTGTGTAGTGAGACTATATATATATATATATATATATATATATATATATACCTTCCATTCCTTAATTTTGAGGGCTGGGTATTAAATCTAACATGGACAAGTTAGTGCACATTCACTTTGGCTGGTAGAAGCCACCCTCCAAACTGTCCCACTGGTCTTCAGTTACATATCCACTTAGTTGTGCGTCACTCACTGTCTGGAGAGCAGGGACACTTGATAAAAGCCTGATGGCCCTTGAGGAGGAATTCACTTGAATCCCCAAATTATAATGATGGAATTTTGGTATAATCAAGACTTCTAAAGGTAAATATGAAGTCATGCTAATAAAGTTTTGATTGCATTCAACCTGATTCATTTGAGGGAAGGCCCAAAAGGATTTGACAGGGAACGCAATATGGCAACAATGAGAAGGTCAATTTAGAAACATGTTATTTGTCTGCATTGACATTCTTTGTAGCTGATGAAACTCCAGGGGATTTTAATGAGAAAAAGTTAAGTTTGTGTAAAGATGTCCATGAAATTACTGAGTAGTTGGAAAATAATTTTGTGTACAACAGGATAAGAAGACATACAAATGTATTGCTATTTAATCACCAGTATAATCTCTGCTAAAATTTAATAGTGAATGCTGATGTCAGTCTATCTTAAATCATAGAAGAATTTCAAAAGAGCATCAATTTTTTAAGTGTTTAGTACAGGGTCTACAGGGTCCCACTATACAGATTGGACTCATAGTGATACTCCTGTTTTCAGCCTCTCAAGCACTGGGAGTACAGGCACATGATGCCCAGTCTCAGTCACTGTCTCAGTAGGCCCCGGGACTGGGCCAGCACGATATACCAGGGATTGAACTCCAGTCCCTGTGTCTGCCTAAGCAGGCGCTTTTGTCCACGGAGCTATCTAGCTGACCCAAAAAAGCAACAATTTTAAAGAAATTAAGAAGTATATTATCATAATTAAAGCTTTTGGATTTTGTTCTTTGAGGATACTACCATTTCAGGTTTACCATACTCTAGAATATGTCTTTTGCTTTGTAGGATTAGGAAATTTTCCTTTGATTATGTAGAAAGTAGGCATAGAAGTGTGATATGAACCTGGGATGTTTCCCTCCAAAGTACATGTTCTTAGGCAATAGTGTCTACTGGGTGGTGCAGCTAGGTGCACAGAGAAAATATGAGAGTTGAGCCACATTTCCTAAATGACTTAAAGCTCTTCTTAACTTCTCAGAGAGTTGTGTTCCTCTGATTGTTTGTTTTTTATTAAAACAGGACTGACAAAACTCTTTGGCATTGCTTAGACAAATTAAGGCTACCTGATTTCTAGGTCATTAATCAGGATGGAGTTACACTGCAAGTAAAATCTCTTACATTTCAATTATTAGTCTTTTATTTGTATTCTCTGTGACAAACTATGTAATATTGCCAAATAGTTCTAAACAGCAGCTATTACTGTGTCGTCATTGACATGAATCTCCAAAGCAGATTGATTTATCTGCCAATCAGTCTCACTGCACAGATTGGACTCGTAGTGATCCTCAGGGGAACAGAGAATAAGGCGAGCAAGGATCCAGCACTCTGTTAATCATCACCCAAATCAGCTGTGTAACCTGTTGAGCAACTCTTACAAGAGATTTCCATATATGGTCACAGGTAGCTACTACACTGGACTCAGTTCCTCCCAAGTACAATAGTTCAGCCACATTGCTCCTGAAGCTCTTCTCATTGTGGTTTTGGGTGACAGTGCGTCTGCAGTTATGAGTGAGAACAGGATTGAAATAATCTCTCCTTTCTAGCCATGTCTTTCTTCTATGCTCCTGATTCTTTTTTTTGCCATAATTTTATTGATAAACAAGTAGCAATGAGACAGTTTCAAATCAAATCGGTAGGACAGTTTCAATATTTAACACACTGCATACATTCTTCTTAGTGGTTAATTGCTGTATAAGATGTGGACTCGACATCCTATTTACAAACACCATTAGAACAAATCATTCTATTCATTAACAGAATGTAACTATATATCTATCCCAACTACCCTGAATACACAGATACAAAATGGACATTCATCTGTATACCCTTTTTTTGTTAAATTCTGTTATTTGAATATTATAGGTGTGTAAACTCAGCAAAATATTCTAAAAGAGTCCAGTAGTCCATAATAGTATTGGGTCTTCCGCTTCACTGGCAATGTCAGAAATTGTTGACCTGAGTCCCCTACAGCTCAACATAACAGCATGGCTTTACTTCTTATATTTCGTTTTTATACTTTTCTGCTGGATGGTTAAGACCAAGGTAAAGCAGGCCCTATGCAACAAGAGTTGTAGCTTTTGGGTCTGATAAGGTCAGTGAAATCCCCTCAGAATTTATCCTGAGATCCTGTACCTCAGATTGTAGATCCTTTGTCAGTGTCAGCCATGTGGATGAGTCTTATATGAACCTTAAAAGTTGAAAGTTATACTTCATATCACTGAACAGAACTCTCCAACTTGTTTTAAATCAGGCTCTTCTTCTTAACTAGCAAGAGTTCTGGTGAACTACATCATACCCAGTTTCCCTCAGTGCGCAGCTGTGCTTCCCCTGCTCTGTCCTTGTCTACATGAAGTCCGTCATGCACACTTTCCCTCCTGTTACATGGCATATCACACATTCATTCATGTGCTTCCTTGTTCAACACCAGAAACTTCCCCCGTGCACACAGCAGGAAAGCAGGGCCACACACCTCCTCTGCTCTCCTGACAGCACCTGGCACAGGACATAACACATGCCAGTGACGATCGGAGGAATTAACAAAGAGCACTGCATCCTATCTCAAATATTTACAGATTCTACATTATTATTTCTAAAGAAGGTGGAAATCTGCAAAAGGAAATTGTTGTGGTACTTTCTTTTTTTCTTTTTTCTTCCATTTCTTTTCTTTTTTAAACCCAGAATTGAACTCATGTCCTTGTGCTTGCCAGGCAAGCACTGTGCCTCTGAGCTATGGCCCCAGGCTTATGGTGCTTGAACATAAAAAAAACATTTCTTTTAAAAGTAACTTGTTTACAGAATAAATTCAGAGATAAAATATATGACAGTGAAGAAATATTCTGCTGTTTTTATTTTTATATATATTTTTTTTTTGGCAGAACAGGGGATTGAATTCAAGCCCCTGTGTTTGCCAGGCAAGCGTTTATTCTACTGAGCCATCTCCCTGGCCCCTATGCTGTATTTATTTATTTATTTATTTATTTATTTATTTATTTTCAAAGTTTTATTGATAAACAGATAGCAATGAGACAGTTTCAAATCAAATTGGAAGTACAGTTTCAGCAAATAATACACTGCATATATTATT
>NW_004527145.1:0-510 GCF_000260255.1 Octodon degus
CAACCTGGCCTCTGCCCAGTAGATGCCCATAGTGCTCCCCTCACCTCCTCTGAACTGTGACAGCTAAAGTTCTTAGCACGGCCAGGGAGATGGCTCAGTGAAATAAGCACTTGCCTGGCAAGTGCAAGGGCCTGAGTTCAATCCCCGGTTCCACCAAAATAAATAAATAAATAAATAAATAAATAAGTAAATAAATAAAGTTCTTAGCAGCTTTTGTTAAATGGTCCCTAAGCAGCAAACTTGGGCCTGGTCAAGAACCATTGCCTTAAAGAATGCCAAACCCTCAGGGAGCAGCTCTAACTCTTCAGTTTGGTGAAAACACAAGAGGTTGGGATTATTAAAACTGAGATGTACAGCAGGAGACATCAACCCCTCAGACTCATGCTGGCACTGGGGTCTCTCAGAGACACGCCATGAAACTGGTTTCTGCAGGACCTGAAAGAACTGCGAACTTAGGGGCCAGGGAGATGGCTCAGTAGGTTAAGTGCTTCCCTGGCAAGCACAAGGTCC
>NW_004527145.1:792-2143 GCF_000260255.1 Octodon degus
GGAGGCTTCTCGCTAAGGTCGTCTGTGTGTTACCCCACGTGCATCTCCAAGGTTAGTGTGTGTACTACACGCTGGGAATCTGAGAGAAAATCTGAAAAGTCCACAACAATAAGGAAAGGTCATGGCAAGAAGTTTGAGTTTGTTCTTATGGACAACAGAGGGCCATTGAATGTAAGGATATGAGGGGTTAAACACATCTACGGACCATCTGTGGGGTCATTTTCCTGATGGCTAATCTTACCCATCAAGGATCAGTTCTTGCTGGCTGTGCTTTCAGTGACCTTATTTTCAACCTTGAGGACAGGTCTCTTAGGCCTTTCTATGACTGCTCTTCCTAAAAGTGTTGGTGGCCGCTTCCTCTTGATTCTCTGAGCTTGCTGGCTACAGCATGTCTTTTTGTCTTTGTTGTTTTTCTTGTCTAAGTGTCTCTTTCTCTCGCCAGACTGTTAATGCTTCGGCAGGAATTGTGTTTTATTGATTTTTGCTTGCCCACAGTCTAAATGTAATAAGTGTTCCTTAAAGGCTTAATGGAAGAATGAACCAGCAGGAAGGCAAGAAAAAATTAAAATATAAATGAACTTGGAAATATACACCTCCCAATAACAGAATGAGTCTCAGATGGCAAAGGAATAGTTTAAAAATACACAGTGGGATTAAATAATATAGAATTAACAGTTATGATGAACTCTTTTTAACTATGTGTGGATATTTCATGAAAATAAATTTCTATGAATGGGTGACGAATCTAGTTATAAAAGCAGATTTTGTTAAATGACAAAATGTATCAAAATTAGGAATGCGACCAGTGTTACGTTAGGTTGGCGTCTGGGAAGATGCCGCTGCTCCCACCATATACTGCAGAGCCCACACTGAGGTAATTCTGGGCTACGGCTGCACATTCTGCCTTGCTTCTTCGGCGAGGTTGTCCACTCCTTCTCCTTTTCCCTACCATTTCACTTCTGAGTCTTCCTGCCCACGGAGTGTCAGCTTCAGCTTCTGCTCGTGAGGTCCCTGTCTCCCACCACTGCCTCCCACCTCTTCTCTCCGCTCGTTTCTGCTCCACAGCTCAGTAGTTCCCAACAATCTCCGGGCACCCAGCAAAGTACTTCCGGCCCTGGTGGCACCTGAATGATGAAAACTTTTTGCTTGGAGAAGAATATAGCTTTGGAGTCAAACAGCCTGAGTCAGACCCCACCTCTGCCACTTTCTTAGCCCTGAGAGCTTGCAAAATTGATTCTTTTTTTTTTTTTTTTTTTTTTTCTGTATTTAGGGCTGGGTCGGCGAGGTCTACAGGGTCTACAGGGTCTTACTATGTAGATCGTACTCGTAGTGGTCCTCTTGTTTTCAATCT
>NW_004527145.1:3018-4487 GCF_000260255.1 Octodon degus
TGGGGGGGGGGGGGCTCCTGTCTTCTCTTTTCAGCATTTTAAGGAAGTAGTGCCCTAGAGGTCTGTTTAGTCTCTTCTTGGTCCCTTCATTGTCCCCCTTTATCTCGTGGCTTTAATATGTTTTATTTGCTCTACAACTCTCAGATTTATGCCTCCAGCCCAGCCCTTTCCCTTGGGACTTTTTTCCCCCTCTACTTATGCAGTAGTCCCTCGCCATTTCGTGGTTCGACTCTCGCGGACTCACTGTTTCATGGGTTTTCAAAAAATACTAATCTAAATTATTTATCGCGAATTTTTCTCTATATGGCGGGATCTTGTAGTACCGTGCAGTATACATATATTGTTAAAATTATGTAGATTTATGAGTTTAGAAAATGATTAAGAACATTAGAAGTAAAGTGTGAGAAGGGTTTATGAGAATGTGAGGTTTAGAAAGCCTTAAAATACATATAAATACTAAAGTAAATATAATGTTGCTACTTCGCTGATTTTTCACTTACAATCAGGGGTGTCTGGAACGTAACCTCCGGTAAGTGAGGGACCGCTGCGCTGTTAACTAGAACATCTCCATGGTATTATCTTCACAGAGCCTATAATCTCAGTATTTTTATGACACGGTTTAAAATTAAAAATTGTGATTAGCTGTGACAATTTCCATTAATACACTGTCACTTCACTGCACTGGGATGAGAAAAAGGACAAGAGAAAGAAAGGGGAAAGATACATTTATGTATATATGCAGGATAATTTGGATAACTGTACTGCTGATCGCTGCTGGTGTTTTGAAAAGAGCAGTGAATACTTAAAATTATTTTTTTTCTTTTTAATTTCTTGTAATTTCTTTGTTGTTGACAAATTTTTCATGTTTATATCTCATAACCAAAACAACTAATTTGAAGATGACATCATGCAATACAGCAACCACTGTTAAATTCCTGTTACTTTGTTCAGTGAAATTTTGTATCATTTCTAATGCTGCTTTCTGGGATTTGCTTTGTTTGGTTGGTTTTTATTGTTTTGTATTCTTTTTTTTTTTTTTTTTTTTTCCGGAACCGGGGATTGAACTCAGACCTTTGCGCTTGCCAGGGAAGCGCACATTCCACTGAGCCATCTCCCCGGCCTTGTTTTGTATCCTTTAAAAATTTTTTTAAAAAACTCACACAGGCCTTGTCAGCAGATTTAGAAGCACTGTCCTTTCTAAATTTGCACAAGGAGCATTCTGTCTGCACCTGAGCATTGGCAAGGGTGCCAATCTCAGTCACCAGCCTCTGCAAGTCAAACACTTAAGCAATATGACCTCTCAGGGTTGGGGGATCACGTTGCCATAGTAACCGCTGCTCTCATCTTCTTCAAGCTTAATTGTTGCATTCTAAATTTTTTTTTTTTTTTTTTTTTTTTCTGGAACTGGGGATTGAACTCAGTCCTGTGTGCTTGCCAGGGAAGTGCTTATTCCACTGAGCCATCTCCCC
>NW_004527146.1:0-1478 GCF_000260255.1 Octodon degus
TGAAATCCTCTACGATCTCTTTTTAAAGAGTACTTTAATTTTCCTTGAAAAGATCTTTGACTTCATTAGTTAGATTAATTCCAAGGTATTTCATTTTCCTCAGTGCTATTGTAAAAGGTATTGTTTCTATAATTTCCCTCTCAGTGTGTTTGTTGTCTATGTAGAGGAATGCTATTGACTTTTGGGTATTGACTTTATAACCTGCTATGCTACTGAATTTCTATATTAATTCTAGAAACTTCTTGGTGGAGTTTTTTGGGTCTTACAAATAAAGTATCATGTCATCTGCAAATAAAGATGACTTAACGTCTTCCTTACCTATTCTTATTCCTTTTATTTCTTTCTCTTGTCTAATGGCTGTAGCTAATGATTTCAGAACTATATTGAATAGAAATGGTGATAGAGGACATCCCTGTCTTGTACCAAATCTAAGAGTAAAAGATTTCAGTTTTTCCCCATTTAGAATTATGTTAGCCATTGGGTTTTCATAAATTGCTTTTACCAGATTGAAGTAGAGGCCATCTATTCCAATTTTCTGTAGCACTTTTTTTTCCATAATTTTATTGAGAAACAAATAGCAATGAGAGAGTTTCAAATTAATTGGTAGGACAGTTTCTTTTTTTAACACATCATAAACTTTTTTTAATTTTTTTATTTATTTATATGTGTGTGTGTGTGTGTGTGTGTGTGGCCAGCTCAGCCCAGCAGGGGGCGGAACTGGCTAGCATGTGGTGCTGGGAGATGGAACCGCGGTCCCTGTGCTTTGCTAAGCTTGTTCTAAGTACGTGTTTAGACCACCAAGCTATCTTACCAGCCCCAAGGACAGTTTCAGTAATTAACATGTTGCATACATTCTTCCTAGTGGGTAATTGCTGTACCAGATGTGGACATGATATCCTATTTACAAACACCATTAGAACAAATCCCTCTATTCATTAAGAGACTGTAACTATATACCTATCCCAAGGACTTTGAATGCACAGATACAAAATGGACATTCATCTGTATTCCCTTTTTTGTTAAGTTCCGTTGTTTGAATATTATAGGTGTGTAAACTCAGCAAAATATTTTAAGAGAGTCCAGTAGCCCATAAGAGTATTGGGTCTTACACTTGATTGGCAATGTCAGAAATTGTTGACCTGAGTCCCCTGCAACTCAACATAACAGCATGGCTTTACTTCTTATATTTCGTTTTTATACTTTTCTGCTGGATGGTTAAGACCAAAATAAAGCAGGACCTATGTAACAAGAGTTGTAGCTTTTGGATCTGATAAGGTCAGTCAAATCCCCTCAGGACTGTATCTGTGTATTCAAAGTGGTTAGGATAGATATATAATTGCATTCTCTTAATGAATAGAATGATTTGTTCTAATGGTGTTTGTAAATAGGATCTCAAGTCCTCATCTTGTACAGCAATCAACCACTAAGAAGAATATATGCAGTGTGTTATTTGTTGAAACTGTACTTTTGATTTGAAA
>NW_004527146.1:4353-4877 GCF_000260255.1 Octodon degus
AGGACTATAAAGACTACATCTTCTGTACATTTCTTGTAGAATTCAGCGGCGAATCCATCTGGACCTGGATTTATCTTTGTCAGTAGGTTTTTTATTTCATCTCATATTTCGTTGGCTATTATTGGGTTTTTGAAAATGGTTATATATTGTCGATTCAATTGTGGTAATTTGTACCTTTCTAGGAATCTGTCCATTTCATCTGTGTCTTCTACTCTGTGAGAGTAAAGATTCTCGAAGTAGCTACTCATAATCTTCTGAATTTCCACTGAGTTTATGGTAATTACACCTTTTCATTCCTTATTGCTTGCATTTGAATTTTTTTTGAAAATTTTATTGATAAACAGATAGCAATGAGACAGTTTCAAATCAAATTGGAAGTACAGATTCACCAAATAACACACTGCATATATTCTTCTTAGTGGTTAATTGCTGTATAAGATGTGGGCTTGAGATCCTATTTACAAACACCATTAGAACAAATCATTCTATTCATTAAGAGAATGCAACTATATATCTATCCTAAC
>NW_004527147.1:0-580 GCF_000260255.1 Octodon degus
AATAATAATAATAATAATAATAATAATAATATTTAATAATTGCAACCCTTTCACAATAATCATTCAAGTTCAAGTTATTACCATCTGTCAAATAGATCTGCATGAGAATCCCAGATGGTTTACCTATATAACCCTTCCACTCCCTAGAATCCATTATATTCTCTGAACCAAAGTGATTTTTTTCAAAATGCAAATTTGTTTAAAAATTCTTCAGTGGATTTTTTCAGAACCAGGGATTGAACTCAGACCCTTGAGGAAAGCCCTTATTCTACTGAGCCATCACCCACGCCCCCTTTGTTCTTAAATACTTTTTCTTTTTTTGTACTGGGAACTGAACCTGGGGCTTTAGCAACAAGTTACATACCCAGTCCTTTTTTTACTTTTTATTTTGAGGCAAAGATTCACTAAATTGCCCAGGCTAGACTCAAACTTATGATCTTCATGCCTCAGTCTCCCAGAATGCTGGGATTGCAGGCATGTCCCACACACCCCACAATACATGATGTTCTTTATATAACCAATAAAGTGGGTATGATTTCATTGTTAGCAGTTTGGGCACGTGCTAGTTTTATGATCATAA
>NW_004527147.1:4345-5652 GCF_000260255.1 Octodon degus
TTTTTTCTTTTTTTTGGCGGAACCAGGGATTGAACTCAGATCCTTGCGTTTGCCTGTCAAGCACTTATCCTACTGAGCCATCTCCCCGGCCCCAAGTTTCCTGAGTTTCTATAACTTACATTTTTAAAATAAAATGATTGCTCTAAGCCAAATATGGTGCTGCACACCTGTAATCCTAGCTACTCAGGAGGCTGAGGCAGGAGGACTGAAAGTTAAGACCAGCCTGGGCAAGTTAGTAAGCTCAAAATAAAATAAAATTAGAGATATGGCTTATTCCTTCCTTCAAGCCCCAGTGCAGTACTAAGGAAGAAAAAAAATGGTAAGCTAAATAGAGTTGTCCTTCATAACTCAGAGTACTTAACAAACAGACAAACTGCTTCTGCTTCTTGGAAAAAACAGATATCCTCAAAGGTTAATTTTCTGGCTTCCTCCTGTGTTTTCTCCATTTAGAGAAGACTTCATCATGTTGCCTATACTTATTTGTCTGTTTGTCTCTAGCATGAGAACATTAGACTATGAACTCTTTGAGGACAGGATACCTTGTCTACATTGACCAGCAGTACACTGGGTCCAGCTGTAAGCTTGATAAAGCAAAGATGCTTGGCATATAAAATGAGATACTGCTGGGTGTGGTATGAATGTTTGTAACCACATACTCTGAAAAGCTGAAGCAGGAGGATCACAAGTTCAAGGCCAGTGGGGGTGACTTAGAAAGACCCTGTCTCAAAAAAAAAAAAAAAGACATGGGCTGGGGATGTCTCAATGGTTAGAGCACCTTGGCTTTGATACCTGCTACCACAATAAATAAATAAATAAATAAATAAATAAATAAATAAAAATAAATAAGGGGGCCGGGGAGATGGATCAGTGGAATAAGCGCTTCCCTGCAAGTGCAAGGGCCTGAGTTCAATCCCCAGTTCTGCCAAAATACATAAATAAATAAATCAGAAGGAAAATTCAGATCCATGAGGGGTCACAGCAGGCTGTAAGATCACAGAAACTTCCAGGTAGGGAGCATTCATATAAAGAGAACAATAAGGAACCAATTCATAGTGGTAAAAGAAGCCCTGCTGGGAGAAAAGCAGCTAAGTCATGCTAATGACTAAGCATTAGAATAAAAATACCAGGGAGAGGGAGATGGCTCAGTGGAATAGGCACTTCCCTGGCAAGTGCAAGGGCCTGAGTTCAGTCCCCGGTACCTGGGAAAAAAAAAAAAAAAAAGAATAAAAGTACCAAAAATGCTGTGTCTTGCTTTTCATGGCTGTTACTTTCCTGAGTTTCTTTTTTTTTTCTTTTTTTTTTTTTTT
>NW_004527148.1:0-1151 GCF_000260255.1 Octodon degus
GAACCTTCCTGTGAGACTTTGCACAGTTAGCATTGTGTTCACATCTTGTCTTCCAGTAGTCTGTAAATGCACAAAGCACAATATCTCTCATTTTTCTCCATAATGTCCTACCTAGCTCATGGGGACCACAATCGCTAAATTTCAGGTTTTCTAGTAGCAACATTAAAATTTTTTGAAAAGCTGTTATGGTGGCACATGTCCATAACCAGGCAGTTTGAGGCTGATGTAGGAGCATCATGAGTTCAGATCTTATCTGAGCAACTTAGTGAGACCTAGTCTCCAAAAGTCCATCAACATGACTTGATGAACCTCAGGGCAAAGGACCTTGGTTCACTCTCTAGTACTGCAGAATACAGAAGTAAAAGTTTTAAAATGAACTATGTTGTCTATTTTAGTAATGTATTTAATCTGGTATATTGAAAATATTTCAATGTGTAATCAATTTAAAAATTACTGTTGAGATGTTTTAATTTTTTGTTCTCAGTCTTCAAAATCCCCATGGCTCAACCTGGGCTAGCCACATATTAGTAGCCACTTAACTAAGAATGCTATACTGGACAGCAGAGGCCTATCACAATAGAGGTGACTAGGAAATGAATATCCCAAGACAAACTTTCAAAAATAGTCTCTTTTCACTCATAATCACATAATCTACTGATTATAACCTACAAGTACTCTGGTATATCTCCTCACATATTTCCTTATATACTGTACTTTTAAATTATACAACTGAGATGTCACTGTAAATGTTTTGTGTCACTTAAGCTTTCTACTATGAACTTCTCTCATAGTCCACAATAAGAATACCCATAATTTATTTGACCAATCATCTACCAGTGGAGTACTGGATTCCTTCCAAGGTTTCATTTTCATAATATTCCCAAAGTAAACTTTCCAATCCTAAACCAGTTGGCACATGTACAATTTCCTGGGATAGATTCTGTAGAAAAGGAATCACCAGCATCAAAGAGTCTACATGTTTTTAAGGCATTTGATTAATCTGCTTATATTGCATTCCCAAAAGTTGGTTACAATTTATATTCCTATCAGTATAGCATAAGGCATTTACTGGGTTGTCCTTGCTCATTTCCTACACTGAAAAATACCCATTTTTTTCTTTCTTTGGTCATTAGTAAAAATGAATCTTTTTT
>NW_004527148.1:3371-4440 GCF_000260255.1 Octodon degus
GTGTGCTGCACTACGCCCAGTCTCAAGCGCTGTCTCAGCAGCCCCCGGGCTGGTGCCCTGGGCCAGCTGGCACAGGCAGTGCAGGCCCGCATATTGTACCCCCTGTCCCTACTTGCAGGCACTTTATTCTGCTGAGCTATTTTTCTGTCACTTTATGAGGTTTTAGAGTAGGAAGTACTTTTTTAACACTTTCTAATTAATTAATTGAAAAACTGATTAGTAGACTACTTAAATATTTATTTTTACAGAAAATAGAAAATCATCAGGCACTACATTTGAAATAAGACAGACCTAGATTTAAACTTTAGTTTTACTCCTTGAAAGAAAATAAAAATCTAAAAAAAAGGAAACCATTTTTGTTATGAAGAATTTGAAGCATTCCCAAAATATACAGAATAAGATAAAGACTTCTACATTCCCATGCATCACCTCCCCAAGTGTACCATCCCCACATGTGTATCATCTCTCAGTCACATAGTGTCACTTTTCCCCAGCAGTCCCTCTTTTCCACTGCATCAGATTACTTTGACGCTAAATGCAGCCACTGTTATTTTATTTGTTAAGTAACCATATTATCTTTACCACAGTCAAAATAATTAAAAATTGTAACATAATGTCATCAAATATCTGAAGTGTTCAAATTTCTAATTATTTCCTGTTTATATCAGTTATATTTGCACACAGCATTTATACTGGGATCCAGACTGTCTCAATATATTGTCTTCATTTGCTCTACAGCTAAAGTTTCTTAAACTTGTGTTTCTGGTCTTTTTCCTTTGTTTATTAGTTGAAGAAATCTAGTTTTTGGCCTTGTACACCTTACCACCATGTGTCTTTAACTGACTTTATATGTATGGCATTTTCAACATATTAATAGATGTATAAAGAATCATTTCAGATTGAATTGGCAAGAGTATTTCATAGGCTGAAAAATATTCCTCCATCAGGATACCTATCCCTTCTGCTTTTTGTGATGCTATTTCTTTTTGTTTTTAAATAACTTCAAACTTAGAGAAAAGTTGTAAGAAAAGCACAAAAAAAGTCTCCTATCTTCTATTTACCCTAAAAC
>NW_004527149.1:0-614 GCF_000260255.1 Octodon degus
CATTGACCATCCTTCTGTTTGTGTCATCAACACTGTAGGCAGGGAGGAGTCGCTGATGTTGTTTTTGATTGACTGGATTTTCATGGCTCGATCTTGCAGCAGCCTTAGACTCCTTTTCCATCAGCCTGTTTTTTATCCATTGCACTGTGAATTTCCTCCTGTGTCCTGCCTTCATGTAGGTGGTTCCTGCACAATGATTTTCTTTCTAATTGTAGGCAGTGCCTAGTGCACCTTACCTTATAGGACCACCTCTCTGCACCTCTGACAGAAGGACTATGCAGTGAATCCTTCTGGGTTTAGCAGTATTCTTTATGTCACTAGGATGAACCCTGATGGTGCAGACAAAGATAAAGTTGATCTTGTCCTGCAGGCTTCATTGCGTGCAGACCCCAAGTCTTCCTCCATTTGCTACAACCTGTGTAACACCAAGGAGCCACCTGGGGACCTGACAGTTGATCCCCAGCTCTTCTATTCTCTGGATGAAACTTGTAAGTCCTCCTTTGAGAAATGAATTGCCCTTATCAAACGATATTTGTTTGTGTCCAGAAGAAAATTTAGGGTATGGAACAAAGGAACATACAAAGTGGTAAGGCTGAGGGACTGTGGCCTTCTCA
>NW_004527149.1:4839-5898 GCF_000260255.1 Octodon degus
GAATGATACCTCCAGTAACTGTGAGATAAACAAACCTTTCCTTTCTTGGTATTGTGAGTCAGGTAATTTATCCCATCATCCACAACAAAAAATAACCAAAATATTTCTATTACCTGTTTTCTCTTCTTTCTCTGTGGGCAAGGATTTTTTCTGCTGGCAGTCATAATAGGCCCATCTTGCTACAGTCAAATATTTCAGCAGTGTTGGAAGCACAGAAATTCAGTTTGTCAGGAATCTGGTGGTCTTTTTAATTTGGGGCTGTGTGATCCAATGACATCCTCCAAGGACCTGAACCTATAAGATCATTTCCTGAATGTGGGGTTTGCACAATACCAGGACTCAGAATCTGCACCCTGACACCCACCACCTCCACCATTTGCACAGGATGCTGTGTCCTAAGGAGTGTGAAGGGTTATTCCCTTTGAAAGAGTTCCTGTACTTCCCCTCAGTCTAATTTCAGTGTTGTTAATATCTGAAAATACAAAGTTCAAGATAGAGCAAGTTAATCAAGAACTCTGGAGAGGAGTTAGGAAAACTCAAGAAAATTGACTGATGAATAATTCTCCAGGCCTGAAGAACTATGCTAAGGATCTACTATTACTTTTCCAGTTCCTCTCTTGATATTTTCATTTGCATTAAAAAAAGATTTTATAGTTGGATACTTTTTTCAGATACTTTGTTCTTTTCTGGTTTTTCTTTTACTTTTACCTTTACAGTGCTGGGGATTAAACTTGGGACCTGCCATTGCTGGGCAGGTACCGTACAATTGTTCAAGAATATGAAACCCGCTATTTTCCTTTTTTCTTTGCATCTTGGTATGCTAACTAATCTCAGCTTACTCTTTCTCCAATATCTGTCTTTTTTTTTCTTGGGAAGTCTTCAAATGCTTTTCTTGAAATCCACACATTATTAAAGGGATGAACTTGATGGAAGTAAATCTAGCACTCAGGGAACTTTTCTGTTTTTCTGGGTAGATGTAAGTCATATTTTGTGTGTGCTGCCACATACAGACTTGTCACACTCTAAACCCTCTTGACTTTTTATTTGATGTACTCTCAC
>NW_004527150.1:0-966 GCF_000260255.1 Octodon degus
CAGGGTAGCAGGAAGCTCTCCACACACTCACCCCACCTGGGCTAGGACTGGGTCTCTGTAGTTGTTTTTAAAAAATCTTTTCTTAACTTTTCCTAGCTGCAGTGTTGTCTTCAAGGTCTGAAAGTTTTTGCTAATGAAATTACTAGCTTGTGATTAAGATTTTAATTTCCTGTATATAACTGAATCTTCTTCATAAATTGTATTTCTTTCCTATATTACTTATTCAGGGATTCCTTCATTTTTCTATTCTCTTTATTTTTTTTTTAATCAGTGTCTTCTTTGGAAGCACTTAGCAATTCTTTCATTGTAATTATTTCCTTTTTCACTTCAGAAATTATTTCTGATCTGATTTCCTCTATATCTTTCTGCAATTGTTTCTTTATTTCAGATGTTACTATTTCAGAGACTTAAGGTGTGTGTTTTCCAATTTTTTCTACTCTATTGTCTCCTGCATTTGTTCTTTGTGGGATCATTACCTGAGGATGCATTTTGCTCCTTTTCTTTTTCATTTTATGTAACACTGCCTTTTGGCCTTTGGTGTAGAGGTTTGATAGAGTTATTACCTTAGCACCAGGTCTGGACCTACCAATTTAAAACTTCCCCAGGTGGATGTGGCTTGGGTCTGGATGCTGTGCTCCTCTTCTTAATGTTGCATCCCTTGGAAGTGAACCTGCTGTGCCACTCTGGCATGATGTTCTGCTCCTGGATCAGCTGGGTGTATCTTTTCTAGCTTCTCTGCAGGCAGTTCAGCTGCACAGTCCCACACCACACCTGTTTTCAGGAAAAGGGCAATGGCTGGAGTGAGGGTTTGATGGACACAAGCAGTCCCACTCACATGAGAGGCCTGTGTATTTATATTTATATATACAAAGTTAAACCATTATAAGACTAAAATGATTTTAATGCTAACTTTGAAAGCAGCCTATTTCATACTGCAATTCAAAATTTATCTAAATTTCCTTGGCA
>NW_004527150.1:2094-2980 GCF_000260255.1 Octodon degus
TGTTAATTCTTTTAAATAATACACATGTGATTTGATTTTTCTTCATGAATCTTTGCATATTCCCATGTCTTCAGGAGCTCCTGCTACTTTGTCTTCCAGGAGATTTAGTGTTTGTTTTAATGTTTAGATCTTCAAGTGATTTTAACTTTAGCTTAGCAAATGGTGATAGACCTGGGTCAAGTTTTAGTTTGCAGCATTTAGAGAGCCAGTTTTTCCAGCACCATTTGTTAAAAAGGCTATATTTCTTCCAGTAAGCATGTTTGGCTCCCCTTTGTTGAAGATCAGTTGACTGAATGTGTTTGTAGAGGCCTCTGCATCTTCTAGTCTATTTCATTGATCCTCAGGTCTATTTTGTTGCCAGCTTTGTAATATAGTCTCAAGTCAGGAATTGTAATGCCTCCTGCCTTGTCTCTGTTGCCCAGGATTGCACTGGTTATTTAGCTCTTTTCTGCTTCCAAATGAATTTGAGGAACTATTTCTTAGGTCTGGGAAGGATATTCTTGGTAGTTTTATAGGACTGCATTAAATCTGTACAGCAATTTTGGGAGTATGGCCATCTTCACACTGTTGGTTCTTCCTTTCAAGGAGCAAGGAATATCTTTCCATTTTTTGAAATCCTTTACGATCACTTTTTCAGAGTAATACAATTTTCCTTGAAAATATCTTTGACTTATTTAGTTAGATAAATTCCAAGGAATTTCATTTTCTACAATGCTATTTTAAAAGGTATTGCTTCTCTAATTTCCCTCTCAGTGTGGTTGTTATCTATGTAAAGGAATGCTATTGACTTTTGGGTACTGACTTTGTATCCTGCTATGCTACTGAATTTGTGTATCAATTTTAGTACCTTCTTGGTGGAGATTTTGTGGGTCTTCTAAGTAAAGTA
>NW_004527150.1:3665-4673 GCF_000260255.1 Octodon degus
TCCAGGAATGATTTTGGGACACTGCTTCCTTTTCAATTTCATTGAAGAGTTTGAGGAGTATAGGGATTACATCTTTTGTAAATGTCTTGTAGAATTGAGCTGTGAATTCATCAGGACATGGACTTTTCTTTGTCAGTAGTTTTTTTTTTTTTAATTACATTTCATATTTCATTGGCTGTTACTGGGTTATTTGGAGTTGTTTTATCTTCCTGATTCAGTTTTGGTAATTTGTACCTTTCTAGAAATATGTCCATTTCTTCTGTGTCTTCTATTGTGTGAGAGTAAAGGTTCTCAAATTGCTCCTGAAAATCTTATGAGTTTCCACTGGGTCTGTAGTAGTTACATCCTTTTCATTCCTTATTGTTTGTATTTGAATTTTTTTCCTCTCTTTGATGAGGTTAGGTAAGGACTTAACAATTTTATTTAATCTTTGAAAGAACCAGATTTTTGATTCGTTAGTTCTTTGAACTGTATTTTTCATCTCAATTAAATTAATTTCTGCTCTAATCTTTATGATTTCTTCTCATCTTTGTGCTCTGCTCTTGTTTCGCTCTTCCTTTTTAAGAAGTTGGAGGTACAGCATTAGGGTTTTTATTTATTCCTGTACTGTTTTCCTAATGTGTGAGTTCACAGCTATAAATTTTCCTCTTAGAACTGCTTTAATCACATCCCATGAGTTTTGATAAGTTGTGCTCGAATTTTCATTGAATTAGTATATTGTTGAATTTCTTGTTTAATTTTAGCTGTGGTTGGGTGAAACACTGTATATGTTCACTAAGTCTATTTTTTCCAAGCTCTAGTTCAGTTTTGCTACTTCTCTGTTAATTTTTTGTCTACTTGACCTATCTTTTTGGGATAAGGGGGTGTTAAGCTCTCCAGTTAAGCTTGTGGTATTGGATATTAGATTTTTCATGTCCATTAAGTTTTGTTTTATATAGTTCTGTGCTCCCGTGTTTGGTGCATATACACTTAAGAGTGTTACCTCTTCCTCTTGAATTTTTCCCCTAA
>NW_004527151.1:0-4493 GCF_000260255.1 Octodon degus
ACCTTATTTACTAAATCTGGCATGATGCAAGTTTTGACTCATTCTCAAAGTTAAAATTAACATTAAAACTTTTGAATCAATTCAAGATATTGAAGCAGCCACAACACAACTAAAGACACTCATAATAAAGAACTTCTAAAACTGCTTCAGAAAGGGTCATGAATGATAGGATAATTGTGTTGGGAGTTAGTGGGAGTATAATTGAGGAGGATTAATGGCAATGTGTCTTTTCTTCTAATTATTATTTTTAAGTATTCACATACTTTTTATCATATTGTATATTTAGGCTTTTAAGAGCACCTAAACATATAAAGCAAATATCAGCAGAACTGAATAGAGAAGTTACAATACAATAATAGTAGTTAATAGGAAAAGTTTAATATTCCACTTCTAATAATAGATAGAATAACCCAAAAGAAGATCAATAATGAAAGAGTAAACCTGAATAACATAAACCAGATGGTCCTAAAAGACACATAAAAATATTCTATTAATCAACAAAAGAATAAACATTCTTTTCAAGATTATATGAACTCTGTCGAGAATAGAATACATGTTAGAGCACAAAGCAAATCAGCAGATTTAAGTAAATTGAACTCATGCCAAGAATCTTTTCAGATCACAGTAGAATGAAACCAGAAATCAACACCAGAAAAGAAAGATGGAAAATGTATAAATATGTGCAAAGTAACAATACACTCATGAACAATTATAAAGTCAAAGGAGTAATAAAAGAGTAAATTCAAAAATACCATGAAACAAATGAAATTTAAAAGTACTTCCAGTCATGGTGGCACATATCTCTAATGCCACCATTCATGAGGCTGAGTAGAAAGATTGCTGTGAGCATGAAACCAACCTGGGCTACATAGTGAGATTCTCAAACAAATATAACATAAGAAAGCTTACAGAATATAGAAAAAGTAATATCAAGAAGTCCATAGTGATTAATATTAGCATTTAAAAAAATCTCAACCTAACTTTGTACCTTAAATAACTGGAAAAAAGTTTAAGAAAACCAAACTAAGCCCAAAATTAGCAGAAGGAAGGAAATAATAAACACTAAAGATGATTAAAATTGAGTAGACAATAGAGAAATTAGAAAAAGTTAGACTTTGTTTTTTGAAAGGATAAATAAGTTGATAAATTATTAACTGGACTGAAAAAAAGAGACCAAAATTTTAAATAAATAAAATCAGAAATGAAATGGAGAACATTACAACATGCTGAAGGAAAAGAAGGACCATGAGTTCATTAAGAGTAATTATATACTGACAAATGGGATAACTAGAAGAAACAAGAAGCTTCTTGAAATATACAATGTAAAATCATAAAATCAGAACACCCAGATCCAGTCCTTGCACAGGCCCGGAGAGTGTGTGGGAGAGCTTCCAGCTATCCTGCGCCAGCGGGACCTACCGAACCCAGCCCAGGCACAGCGTGGGTGAAACCCTCTTCCACCCCCTTGGGAAACCCCCCACCACTCCACAACACCTCCACCACCACGTCCACTGTGTAGGAATTTCTGCCGCCTTCCATGAACCACCAGATCCAGTCCTAGCCACGTG
Organism: Octodon degus; assembly: GCF_000260255.1. Lineage (NCBI taxonomy): Eukaryota > Metazoa > Chordata > Mammalia > Rodentia > Octodontidae > Octodon > Octodon degus. The sequence continues at coordinate 1,569 of NW_004527151.1, forward strand.
AGTGTGTGAGAGAGCTTGGGGCTACCCTGCCCCGGCAGGACCTAACAGTCAGAGCCCAAGTGCAGCATGGGTGAGACCCTCTTTCATCCACTTGGGACGCCTCCCACCACTCAGCAGCACCCGGGCCACCCCACCCTCTGAATAGGAATTTCAGTAGCATTCCGGGAACCCCCAGATCCAGTCCTAGCCCAGGCCCAGTGAGTGTGTGAGAGACCTGCCTCTCCCCCCTACTCCAACTTGTCCCCTCCAGACTCAGCTCAGGCCTGGCATACAGGCCTGGGGTGAAACACTGCACCTGCAATCCCTGCAGAGAGTGTAGGGGAAAGAACCACCCAGCTACTTCAGGAGCAGAACATCTTCCCAGAGTGGCACAACAGGTTCACCCCCAGGGCAGCAGCAGGAAGGAGCTGAGCACAGCAGCCGGACCCAAGCCAGGTTCAACTGGATTAATCCAAACTTTGTAGATCTGCACCAGAACTTCAGTAGGTGCTAAGGTTATAACTGCAACAAAGATCTACAACAAAGATCAGAAGACAGTGCTACACAAAATGACAAGAAGAAGGAGCAAAATGTAATCACAGAACCCAAGAACACCCATAACAAGTGCAAAGGACACTAACACAGAATAAATTGGGAATCACACAGCTGAAAGCAATGAATCAAAAGCTTCTGAAATAAAGAAACAGCTGCAGAAAGGTATAGAGGAACACAGATTGGAAATGAAAAGAGAAATTCCTGAATTAATAATATTTGCAATAAAGATTCAAATGCAGAAACATATGGAGGAAACCCAATGCCCACCCAGAACAAGTGCAGAGGACACTAGCTCAGCACAAATGTATGAATTAATAGTGTCTATAGTAAATAAGCAACAGCAGAAAGTCATAGGGAAACTCAGAGCAGAATTCTTTTCTGAAATAAACAAAGAATTCTCAGAACTCATAGCAACTGAAGTAAAGAATCAACCGGAGAAACATAGCGAGGAAACCCAATCTGAAAGAAGCACTACAGTAAAAGAATTTATAACTGCTTCTTCTTCTTTTTTTTTTTTTTTTTTTCAGAACCGGGGATTGAACTCAGGCCTTCCAATTGCCAGGCAAGCACTTATTGTACTAAGCTAACTACCTGGCCCCCTATAACTGCTTCTAAAGAAGACATTGATAAAAAAAGAAAAAATAGAGATTAGAAAAATGACAGATTCCTTGAATAAGCAATACAGGAAAGAAATAGATCGCATGAAGCAGAGTCAAAGAGATTAGAGGAAATTAAAATCTCAACCACAAGCTTGCAAAACCATTTAAGTGAAAGTGAAGACAGAGTCTCAGATCTTGAAGACACTGGTGCAGTTAGTTAAAAGATAAGCAAGGATCTCTTAAAAACAGCAAGGATCTCTTAAAAACAACAAGGATGCAGGAAAAATAATCCATCACCTACAAGATGATGCAAAGATGAACAATGTAAGACTAATAGGCATCAATGAGAAAGGAGTCAATACAAAGGACATTAAAAAAATATGGGCAGAAGTAATAGCAGAAAACTCCCCAAACATGAGGAAACAATCTGACATTCACATAACCGAAGCATACAGAATGCCAAGTAACCTCATCCAAATGAAAAACACATCGAGAAATATAATAGTCAAGATCCCAGAAATTCAGCACAAGAATAATATACTGAAAGCCGCTAGAAAAAAAAAGCAGATCACATTCAAAGGAAAACCCATCAGAATTACAGCTGACTTCTCTTTGCAAACCATGCAGGCAAGAAGAGCATGGAGCAGAGTACTTGAAGTCCTCTATGAAAACAAATTCCAGCCCAGACTACAATACCATGCAAAATTCTCTTTCAAGTTTGATAGAGAAATGAAATATTTCCATGACAAAGAACAACAAAAGAATTTCATGATGACAAAGCCAACCCTACACAGGCTACTGAAAGATGTTCTAGAGAGGGTCCAAAATGATCAGAACTTCATGAATAAGATCAGAAGCAACCAACTAAATAGGGCAAGCAATTAAACACAGGAGAAAAAGGAGTAAATGACAACAGGTAAATAACATGTCACTTGTAAGTCAATACATCTCAAATCTAACCATCAATTTAAATGGACTCAATTCACCAATTAAGAGAAATAGACTGGCACAGTGGATTAGGAAACACAATCCAACAATATGCTTTATACAAGAAACATATTTAAATCATAAAGACATTCATAGGCTGAAAGTCAAAGGATGGAACACATTACGACATGCTCCAGCACCTCAGAAAAAAGAAGGGATAACAATCCTATTCTCAGACAGTCTAAACTTCAAACCAAGAATGATCAAGTGAAATAAAGAAGGCCACTATATACCGGTTAGGGAAAAATTCAAGAGGAAGAGGTAACACTCATAAATATGTATGCACCAAACACGGGAGCACCCAACTACATAAAGCAAATCTCAACACACATGAAAAATCTAATATCCAATACCACAATCTTAAGGGGAGACCTTAACACCACCTTATCCTGAAAAGATAGGTCAACCAGACAAAAACTTAGCAAAGAAATAACAGAACTGAACCAGAGCTTAAAACAAAAGGACTTGGTGCACATATACAGAGTGTTTCACCCAAACACAGATGAATACACATTTTTCTCAGCTGCACATGGGTCATTTTCTAAAATAGAGCACACACAGATCCATAGGTCATGCTTAAGTATATGTAAGAAAACACAAATTATTCCATGCACATTATCTGAACACAGTGCAATTAAACTGGAAATGAATGACAAAAGAAACCAGAAAAAAACCCTAAATATGTGGAAATTAAACAACACCCTACTCCACAACCAATGGGTCACAGATGAAAAGAAACAAGAAATTCAACAATATCTACAATTCAATGAAAATTCAAGCACAACTTATCGTAATTTATGGGATA
>NW_004527152.1:0-1488 GCF_000260255.1 Octodon degus
AATGAGTGTTGGACTTTGTCAAAAGCCTTTTCTGCATCAATTGACATGATCATGTGGTTTTTAGGCTTCGCTCTATTGAAATAGTGTGTTACATTTATAGATTTTCAAATATTGAACCATCCTTGCATCCCTGGGACGAATCCTACGGGTTCATGATGTATGAACTTCTTGATGATATGCTGTATTCTATTTGCTAGTATATTATTGAGGATTTTGTTATCTATGGTCATGAGAGAGATCATTCTGCAGTTTTCTTTCTTAGGTGTGTCTTTCCCTGGTTTGGTATCAGTATAATACTTGCCTCCAGGAATGATTTTATGAGGATTGCTTCCTTTTCAATTTCATGGAAGAGTTTGAGGAGTATATGGACTATATCTTCTGTAAATGTCTTGTAGAATTCAGCTGTGAATCCATCTGGACCTGGACTTTTCTTTGCCATTACGTTTTTATTTATATCTCGTATTTCCTTGCCTGTTCTTGGGTTACTGAGAGTGGATATATCTTGTCGATTCAGTTGTTGTAATTTGTACCTTTTTAGGAATCTGTCCATTTCTTCTGTCTCTTCTATTCTGTGAGAGTAAAGGTTCTCAAAGTAGCTATTGATAATCCTCTGCATTTCCACTGAGTCTGTGGTAATTACTCTCTTTTCATTACTTATTGTTGTATTTGAATTTTTTCTTTCCTCTTTTTGATGAAGTTAGCTTGAGGCTTATCAATTTTATTTAATCTTTCTGAGTATCAGCTTTTTGCTCTTTAATTATTTGAATTGTTTTCTTCATCTCATTGAATTAATTTCTGCTCTAATATTGATGATTTACTCACATCTTTGGGCTCTGAGTTTGGTTTGCTCTTCCTTTTCTAGTTGTTGGAGGTGCAGCATTAGGGTACTTATTTGTTCCCGTTCTGTTTTCCATTGTGTGAGTTCACAGCTATGAATTTCCCTCTGAGAACTGCTTTCATACTATCCCATCAATTACGATATGTTGTGATTGAATTTTCATTGAATTGTACATATTGTTGAATTTCTTGTTTAATTTCATCTGAGACCCATTGGTTGCTGAGTAGGGTGTAATTTAATTTCCATGTATTTAAGGCTTTTTTCTGGTTTCTTTTTTCATTTTTTTCCAGTTTCATTGCACTGTGATCAGATAATGTGCATGGGATAATTTCTGTTTTCTTACATATACTTAAGCATTACGTATGGACCAGTATGTGGTCTGTATTAGAAAATGACCCATGTGCAGCTGAGAAAAATGTGTATTCAGCTGTGTTTGTGTGGAACACTCTGTATATATCTGCCAAGTCCTTTTGTTTTAAGCTATGGTTCAGTTCTGTTATTTCTTTACCGTGTTTTTGTCTGTTTGACCTATCTTTTGGAGATAAAGGGGTGTTAAGGTATCCTGTTAAATTTGTGGTGCTGAATATCAGATATTTCATGTCCATTAAGATTTTCTTTATATACTTGGGTGGTCCCATGTTTGGTGCATA
>NW_004527152.1:3233-4361 GCF_000260255.1 Octodon degus
GGTGAGCTTGGGTTCTGAGGTTGCATTTTGTTCCTTCTCGTCATTTTGTGTGGCACTGTCTTCTGACCTTTGTTTTAGATTTTCGTTGCAGTTATAACCTTAGCACGTACTACAGTTCAGGTGCAGATCAGGCTTGGGCTAGGACTGGGTCTGGGGGATCCCGGAACATGGGAGAAATTCCTACTTGGCAAGCGGGGTGGGAGAGGTTCTGCAGAGTGGTGTGAGGCATCCCAAGGGTGTGGATGAGGGTCTCACCCACGCTGCGCCTGGACTTAGATCAGTAGTAGATGCCACAGGTGCAGGTTATCCGGAAGCTCTCCCTTACACTCACCAGTGCTGGGCTAGGCCTGGGTCTGGGGGTTCCCAGAACACTTCAGAAATTCTTACTTAGCGGGTGTGGTTGGGGAGGTGCTGAGGAGTGGTGTGGGGCAAACCAAGTGGGAGGAAAAGGGTTTCACCCACACTGCGCCTGGGCAGGGACCAGTAATAGGTCCCCCCAGTGCAGCGTAGCTGGAAGCTCTCCCACACACTCTCTGGGCCTGGGCTAGGACTGGGCTTAGTTTTCTTAATATATGTTTTATAGACCTAGATATAGCCTACAGTGGTTCTTAACCAGGTTAGATTTTAACATCACTTTCTTTGTGGTGTACCTTTTGTCTCTATTGAGGCATATTACTCATGGCTAAATGTTATGTTTTATTAGGTGAAAACCAAATATAAAGACACAAACCCTTGACTTTAATTCTTGTTTTGGAAAATAAATGTACACTTAATTTAATCTCACTTGCTCAGTTCATTTAAAAAAATAATTACTGAGTGCCTATTTTGTGCCAAAGTCTTCTGGGCACTGAGAGTAAAGCAGAGTAAAATAGACAAATATTAGCTTTCATGTCAATTACGCATATCCCGGTTATCCAGAAAATGAACACAATAAATAAGTGCCAGTATGTTAGGAGGCAAAAATAGGATACAGATCAGAGAAAATAGAGCAGGGATACTTTCGTTTCAAATATGACATTTAAGATCTTGAAAGTGATATTTACCGTTCTTATATCAAGAATATAGCTGAAGGCTGGGAACAGAGCTCAGTGGCATAAGCACATGCCTGGCATATGCAAGGTCCTGAGT
>NW_004527153.1:0-1757 GCF_000260255.1 Octodon degus
CCCCATTATAGGAATTAAACCCAACGCATCAGACATGCTACTATTCTACCCTGCAAACATTCTACCACTGAGCTACAGTTTCAGAGGGGTCTCACGTGGCTGGAATTGCAGATGTACAGTGCTATACCTGGCTTATACGTACATTTGAGTGAATTTGACTATTTTTGGCTTGAATTCTTAGAAGTAGAGTATCTAGAAGAAAAGAATATAAAATAATTTTAGGGCTTGTAGTATAAATTGTGAAATTATGCTGAAGCAAAATGACTGCAGCTTAGAAGAATTTGCCTTTTTTCTTTTATCTTTTCTGTTTTCTGTTTTGGTTGGCTGCTGTCCAGTGTCCCTGCACTACTGAGCTATATATAGTACCCCCTCAAAATAATTTTTTATTGTAAGGTAAGGACTCTTGAATTTGTGATCTTCCTTCCTTAGTCTTCCATGTGCTAGGATTACAGGTGTGCTCCATTGGACCTGGCTTCTAATTGGCTTATGTGGACTATTGATATTTTGTATTTTATTCATTTATTTTTACAGTGCTGGGGATGGAACTACCCGGCCTGGGGCATTTGTTTGCTTGTTTCTTTTGTATCTTAGTGATTTTCTTGTCACAGAAACACAGTACCTGATGCTTACAACTTAAAGGAGGAGAGCATTTTTTGGCTCACAGTTTAGGAGGCAAGGAGCTGGGGAGATAGTTCAGCAGTCTAAGCATCGGCCTGGCAAATGCAAAGACCTGGGTTTGATCCCTGGTATCACATGCCATGCTAACCCTGGAGCCCTGGGCGCTCCATGCAGGCCACCAAAACTGGACATTGTGGTACATGCCTGTAATCCTAGTTCTGGGGAGGCAAAAAGACAAGAGGATCACTGTGAGTCTGAGTTGTATAGTGAGACCTTGTGCCAAATTAATTATTAATTTGTGATGTCTATTGAAATGATCATGTAGTTTTTTTATGGCTGTTTTTTTACTTTCCCTGTTCCTATAGTATGCATTTTTATATTTCTTACTATTAAATCATTCTTTGATTTCTAAGCTGAACCCAATTCAATTAAAGTAGTTTTTTAATTGTTTGATTTTATTTGTGTTTTACTTAAAATTATATACAGTATTTGGAGCAAATGTATTTTTTACTCATTATGTTTGGCTTAATGTTACCTATATGTGAATAATTAGAAGATTCTTTTTATTTTCTGTGTTTTGAGGCAGGTATATGGGAGTTACCAACTTTTTAAAATCAGCTGTGGTCTAGACTGTAGACTTGTCTTACCCACACTAAACTGCTGCTATCAGGGGACCATAGTTTGATCCCCAGTACTACATGCTACCTTGGCCCTTCCCTCAGGGTGCGCTGAGCTGTCAAAAAATAAAAAATAAAAAATAAAAAATAATAATGCAGCTAATCTCAGGGAAGTGAAGAAGTGTATTGTGTTATTTTGTTTTGTTTTTAAGATGTTGGAGGTCAAACACAGGACCTGGAGCATGCTAGGCAACCACTCCATCACTCACCTCTATCCTCACCCCAAAGTGAAGTTGTAATGTAGTAATGTTGGTATAAATGGGACCAGAACAAAATGTAATTTTCTAGTGAGAGTTTACTTTTGTTCGCTATGATGTTTTTGGTGTCTTTTTGTCATCTAGACTTTGGCCGTAGTGCTAAGGTATTACATTCAGAATCTGAGGGTTCACAAATATTTTGTTTTAATGTTGAACAAATGCAACTCTTTGAGTTCTCTAGCATTGTAGATATATAAAGACTCCT
>NW_004527153.1:2452-4634 GCF_000260255.1 Octodon degus
TCAGCCTTTGAACCCACAGGTTGAAGGATACTTTTCTTACTGCTGCATGCTTAAGGTTTTCAAACTTGAGCATGCAGGAGAATTATCGTGAGGGCTTGTTTCAACACATGTTGTTGGCCCCACCCAGAGTCTAGGGTGGAGCCTGAGAATTTGCTTTTCTAAAAAGTTGTCAGCTGGTTCTGCTGCAGGTCAGGAGCTCCATTTCTAAAGAATCATTCCTACCACACATAAATTATAAAAATCTTGTTCTAGAATATAGCTTAGTTGATTTCCGAGTACAAGGAACACACATTATGGAGCAAATCCAGCATGGGTTGAGTTAGGTTAGAGAGACCAGGGGACTGTTATTGAATAAAAGTCTTGGTGATTAACCCCATGAAAACAGGAGTTGTTTGTGTGTCCCTTGTTTCTCTTTTATCACTTAGCATTTACGCTTTACCTCAGAAGGGCCTCATATTTTCTTTTAAACTGCCAAAGGGCTTTGAGTGCTTATTGAATTGAAAGCTTTGTGTGTTTTAAAAGAAAATAGACATGTTTATTGTTAAGGTTTTAGGTTAACAGTAATTTGGGTGACTAAAAGAACACTCTTCCAACAAATGAGAAATCATTGGACTTATTTTAATTACTAAAATTTTATTTTTATTTTTTATGTTTACTAAAATTTTAGAGAATAAACATTAAGAGTGCTTGGAGTTTGATTTTTTTTTAAGTAATTTGTCATTATTTGAAGTAATACTAATAATTCTTGAAATTATTTTAAAGATGAAAAATGAAGGTCAAAATCACAGACCTGGCATAGAAACTGCAAACTTAAGACAGCTAAGGGGCTACATAGGGATTACACATTATGATTTATGTCAAGATGTTCCTTTAAAACCTATTGCAGTCATAGGCAAGAGTTTTGGAAGGTGATTGGATTATGGAGCCTTGTACTTGTCCTGTGGTTAGGTGGTGAGACCTGATTGGAAGAGCCTGGTCACTGGGGGCATACCCTAAAAAAGTTTATCGGAGGGGCCGGGGAGATGCCTCAGTAGAATAAGCATTTGCCTTGTGGGCCTGAGTTCAATCCCTGGTTCTGCCAAAAAAAAAAGTTTATCTCCCTCCCTGGTTCCTCCCTTCACTTTTTGGTTACTGGATACTACGACTTGAGCAGCTCTCCTCAGCCATGCCCCTTTGCCGTGTTACTTATTTTTGGGAGCCACCAACCATGGATTGAAATGTGTGCAAAAATAAACCTTTTCCTGGTAGGTGTCAGGTATTGCTCAGTGATGAGAAAGACTAAGACAGATTTTGGTATCAGAGAAGTAGAGGCATCACTCACTGTACCTGACTATGTGGTTCAGAAGCTTTTGGAACTGGTTTACCTGGAAGAATTTGGAAAGCTTTGGAGAGGTTGGCTGGAGAAGCAACCTTAGAAGGTTGTAAGCCAAGCTTGATTCTGGCTTACAACAGGGAGATTCTGGTTAGAATTCAGAAGACCAGAATGCTGATAGAAAGAGAAATGGTAAAGACCAGGTTCAGGAAGTTTGAACTGGGAACAAGAACTTCACTGGCAGTTGGACTCAAGATAATGTGCATTATGCTATCATAGAAAATTTGTCTACATTTTGCTCATGTCCTGAGCAGGAGACCAAGATTAAGAGCAGTAGAACAATCTGCAGAGATTTCAAGGTACCCCAGAGTTGAGTCTGTGGCATGGATACTGTTGGGGGCTTATGACGAGGTTTATAGAGAAAATCAGAAGCAAAAAGCCCATTTCAAGCTTTTCAGTTTTGCCAGAAAGAAAGAGTGTGCAAAGATGGAGCAGAGGAGAACTTGGTTACTGCAAACATTGGCCTTATCTTTTTAAACCAAGTACTTAGGTTCAAACAGTAAGAAAAAAATGCCTTGAAGGCACATGAGGAACCAACAATGACCCACCCTCCACAGGCTCAAAATTGCAAAGTGAAAGACTCTTTGAGAAGAGAGTCCTGGGGTGCCATGCTCCAGGACAATAGCCAGGGACAGGATTGTGTTCACAGTGCTTAGCCGTCTAGGTGCTTAGAGACCTCTGTAGCCATAATATGAGGAACCCAGTTACTGTTCAAGTCAGAGCCAGACTGTGGCATTGTCCATCTGGTGCTGCTTTCACAGGCATGCACAGTGAAAGAACTGCAGCTAGGAAGGCTGAAGAAGATTTGGG
>NW_004527154.1:0-1186 GCF_000260255.1 Octodon degus
CAACTGAGATGTCCTTCAGTAGGAGGATGAATAAACTGCAGTGCATGCAGGTGATGAACAATTATTTAGCAATAAAAATGAATCATCATGAATGTCTTCCTACCTCCAAAATTCCCATATCGAAAGCTTAACCGCTAATGGTATTAGGAAGGAGGTTGGGGATAGTACTTAGGTCGTGAGAAATTAGAGTGGGAGAGATTAGTGCTCTTCTAAAAGAGACCTTCACAAAACTTGCTAGCACTCCCCTGCCTTGTGAAGGCGGAGTCAGCCGTGTGTAGTCCAGAAGGACCTCTTGCCAGAATCTGAGCATGCCAGGACCTCCATCCGGAACTTCTAGACTCTTGTGTTAGCCACCCAGTCTGGAATATTCCAACACAGAATCCCAAACTGGCTAAGGTCACGCACCACATTCCACACATATCCAGATGTGATACTGTGGACACTCTTCGTTCCTTTGTGCAGATGTGGGCTTCCAGCTGCCACTTTACCTAAAAACCTTCTTGTAGTATTTCTTATAATGCAGGCATGCTGAAAATAAATTCTCTTAGCTTATCAATGTCACATAAGGATCAGTAGTTTTTTTCTCCTCTAAATAGGAGGAACTTAAATCTTGATACCTAAAGTCCCTCTGGTATCTCTCTTTTCAGGGTTTCTTCTTGATGCTTGAGGTGTATACATTCAAACACAGTAATTATTTTTATATTTTATTGGGGCATTTACTTTGGGCTTGTGATCATTTTTGTATTTATTTGGACATATTTCTTTTCTTTTCTTTTCTTTTTTTGGCATCAGCTGGTGTTTTACTAGAGGTATAGATATACCACAAGTTGTACAAATGTGTAAGCAATTCCAAAATCGGCTTACAATGTGTTCAGCCACAGAGCTGGGTGCAGAGGGTGTCTGCACTCTGGAGACTGAAGGATTCAGTTCAAGGTCTGGAGCCAACGGCAGTGTTCCATGTGAGTCTGTATCAGGGTGCTGATGGGTCTAGGATGGAAGGCTGATGAGTCTACAGGAGAAGGCTGAAGGATCCAAAGCAGAAGCCAAGAGTCTTGCTAGAGCCAGGAGAGGACGTCCAAGCTGATAACGAAGACTGGAGCTCCTCTGAGGAAGAATGGGACCTCCCATCCTTCTTCATTCTCCTTTAAGTGATGATTCATTCTAGAGTGTGGCCTCCACATCCTCA
>NW_004527154.1:2589-4393 GCF_000260255.1 Octodon degus
ACTTACAGAATTTCAGGGAGAGTTAAAGATAAAAAAGTTCTCAATCATTGTTTGACAACGCACCTTTCCAGAATCTAAATCATGTCAGGAAGGTTTTTGGAACTTTCTTCTCAATTTCCCCTTTCCATCTCACTCCAAAATGAGCCCTCGAAGTTGAGTAGGATACCAAAAGCGTTCCCTATCTCGTGTGCGGATCACCAGCTTGGAACGGCGTGCGCGGAGCCACCTCCCTTCCCAGCCGCTCTGCTAGAACGAGGCGCTGTACCCCCGGCTCTCCGCCCTCCTTATCCTTTCGCAGATCGAATGGCTTCCACTGTTCTGAGAATGATAGCGATCCCACTCAGTGCATGTCTTTCTCGCATCTTCAGGTACCCTATGAAGCCACAACCTACTTCCCTCAAGATTATTTCTTCTTTATCTAAAGCTCTTTCTGGTGCCGACAGCTGCCAAGGACAATACGAACTGTCTTTTCTTCCTCTCTCTCTGGAGTGTGATGCCTACATTTAGGAATCGCTCATTTCCACAACCATCTGAAAGTAAGACATCAAACTCTTGCTGCATACTATTCATTTAATGAGTCAGAAAAAAAAAAAAAGCTATTCCTGCTCCAGTTTGTATCTTAAACAGAGAGGAAAATGAATTTTTCCCTGAAGAAATCCAAAAAACAGCATTAATTAACCCCTGGCTCTTGGAACCTGAAACACACGGCTTAGACTTGTGGTTCCCACACTAGCAGCTTTGATGTCAAGTGCGGGCTGGATATGAAAGCAGGCCCTCGGGCCCCACTAGCAGCCTACAGAATTGCAGGCTGCACCTCCACAACCTCTGCGTGGTGGTCTACATAGAACAGTGAGAGAAGTTCAGGTGTTTAGAGCAGAGCGTCCCACAGGTGTGCCAGGCCATGCAGGTGGGCGTGGGAGTGAGTTACAGGTGTGCTTTCCAAGCTGTTCTCAACCCTCAGGGCAGCCAGGTGGGCCCTAGAGAGGCTGGAGGCAGCTAGCTGCACAAGTGGCTCCGCATTTCACCTTAGTGTACCTCGGAGAACTTGAGCACCTGCAGAGGTGCAACTTCTCTGAACCAAATGCTCTCTGCACAGATATCCTTATTTTAAAACATGTCGATATACTGTCCAAAGACACGCACGATAGTGAGTGCCGAGTCTGTTCCACAAACTAGCAGACTCCCTCAATGACAGGGCACTCTGGATTTTCATGGCTTGTAAAAAATGTATTGATATTCTTTCCTAGCATCAGGGTCTGAGGATTATTTCAGTCATGTCTAGGAGAAGTTTCTGCCTTTTCTGGGGCTGCGCCTCTCAAATAGATGCTCTCCCAGCATTTTCTCTCAGGGAAAATTAACAAGGCAGGCTAAGAAAATGTCAACTAGCCAGTTCCTTCCAATTATAGACATTTCTCCTCATATCTCTCAAAGCACCTCAAACTCAATGTGTCCAAAATAGATCTATGATCACTCCAGACCTGCTCGGTTTCTGGTATTCTTAGTTCCTTGAATGACATCATCATGCAATTAATTGGACACGCCAGAAGGCTGGAAGTCAATCTTGTTGTCTCCCTTGCTGTCATGCTTCATGACTATTCTGTCACCAAGTTCTGTCCATTTGATTTCCTTCATTCCTCTTGAGCCAATTTATTTTATCTGGTATTTATCATTATTGTAGCCGGAGGTACCAATCTCTCCCTCTCCCTGGCGCCCCAGCTCTATCAGTTTTCTGCTCTGCAGCCCCAGTGGTCACCTAGAAAATGTGAATCTGATCATGTTGTTCCCTTCCTTCCAACTGTTAATG
>NW_004527155.1:0-4388 GCF_000260255.1 Octodon degus
CCAAAGTTCTGCCAGGCTCTCTTGATCCTGGATTGGTGCAGAGGAGGACTCTGCAAGGCTCCTGCAGGTCCCTGTGGTAGTCAGGTCTCTGTGGGGATCTTCAGGGTGAGGAGGGGCAACTGGGCTCAGTGGAACTTTACTAGGATGACTGGCTGGGTGGGACTAGGGCTGTCAAGTCTCCCTGTCAGTATTCAGGGTGAGAAAGGGTGGACAGGCTCTTCAGAGCTCAGGCATGATGTTTTGGTGGACAGGGCTCAGAATTCTTAGTGTCCTGGATATCTGTTCAAATCTTTTTTATGAAGTCTAATTCTTTCCTGTATTGTTTTTTCAGTGTTTCTATCATTTTTCTATTTTCCTGTATTTTTTTTTTAATCTGTATCTTCTTTAGACGTGCTGAGCAAATCTTTCATGGTTGTTGTTATTCCTTTTTTGACCTGAGAGATTATTTCTGATCTTATTTCTTCTATAGTCTGATGGACTTGTTTCTTTACTTCAGTTATTATTTCATAAATTTCAGATGTGTGATTTCTACTTTCTTCTATGACCTTGTCTTCTCAACTTGTTCTAGGTGTGCTCGAGGACTGAGATTACCTTTTGCTCTTTTGTTTTGGCATTTTTGAAGCTCCCAATGATCATCCAGATCGTCATGGGCCAATAAGGTTCCTGCTATGGGGTGGGGGACAAGGAAGGGCTCACCAAGCTCTCCTTACTGGTGTATGTGGGGTGGCCAGCCTACCCTCAGCAAAGTTTTGCACAGGTGGTGGGCATGGGCAAGATTCACCAGGACTCCCCAGCTGCTCAGTGTCCACCTGCACACTCAGACAGTGAGACAGTGCTTCAGCAGATCCACTGTGCCTCCTCATCAGCAGTGTCCATGGGCCAGACTCAGCTGGTACCCATAGCTTCCAGATGACTGCCTATATTCTCAGTCTGTAGGAAAGGGTGCCAGCAGATCTTCTGTGCCTCTGTGCTGGTGGTGCACATGGGCAGGACTGCCCAGTACCTGTAGCTGACAAGTGTCTGCCTACATTCTCAGACAGTGGGATATGGCACCAGCAGATCTACCATGACTCTGAATTGGTCTTGCATGTGTGGGCTGGACTCACCAGGACCCCACTTCTGCCTAGTATCCACCAAAATCCCAAAAGGGGGGAAAGAGCATCAGCAAATCCCTAAATGATACTTGTTAAATGATTGAAGGCTAATCTGTTTATATTTTTTACTCATTTTTTTATTGCATTGCATTTCTTTTTTATTGGTGGAAACTCTTTACATATTACTAATATTAACTTCTTTCTTGGTCTACATGTTGCAATTATTTTTCTTATTTACTTGTCTTTGGATTATTTATTTGCTATCTTTGCTATTCATTTTTTCCTTACCTGAGAGAATTCCCAAAGCAATATTTAAAAGTATGATCCCATATTGTTGTTGAAATTTGTACTTCAGAAAATTGGTAATCATAATTTAGATATGTAGAGGAAATAAGATGTGTACAATATTGAGTCTCACTAAGTTAATCTGAACATGAAAAGTATCAACAAGGGAATTGGTTGCTTTGTTCATTCTATGGTACTTTAAAATTATAATTTCCCTTTAGGTATATTTATAATTGGAAAAGAAGGAGTTGGGATTTTCATATTTATTAGATTGACATTTGGGAAAATGAATTTTTACTTCATCTGTATCAAATGAATCTTAATCAGTGAAGTGGCTCTGGGCTACAGGAATTATAGTGACTTCTTCATTTTGTTTTCATGTTTTAAAAGCCCTTTGTGATCCCATTTATTATAATCCTGCTGAACTGTGTCCCACCTGATCCTTTTCAAGGTCTCTAACCATTTGTGATCTCCTGATGAATTCCTCAGAGAGACTCTATGGCAGACATATTACTCCCTTGAAGTCAGAGTCCCAAAATTTTGAGATATTCATTTTTATCTGAAATTTTCAGAAATATGGTTATATTTCTAGCCCAAGAGGTCCAGTCAGGATTGATCTAAGCCCTGGGATAGGTTCTCGAATTTTAGTATGTGTCAGGAGGAACAGTTAATACAGAGATTGCTTTTCTCCACCCCCAGAGCATCTCATTCAAAATGGGTTTGGGCTGCAATGTTTTTATTTGTTTGTTTATTTATTTATTTGGTATAGGGTCTTGCTACACAGCTCAGACTCATAGTGATCCTTCTGTCTCAGCCTCCTCAGTGCTTGGATTATAGGCGTGCACCACCACACCCAGTTTTGGTGGCCTGGGGGCATGCCCCTTAGCTCAGCTCCTTAAGTGGCTGCTTCACCAAAGCAGTCAGGCTCAGGTTGCTGTGGTTCGATCCCCACAACTCAAGCCAGTCAAACCTGTCCTGAAGGCATTCAGAGAAAAAAAAATCCTTATTCCAGTTTCGGTGGCCAGTATGGTGCACCCAGAGTTCCAGGGCTGGTACAACATGTGGTGCTGAGGATTGAACTCGGACCCTTGCACTTTCTGGGCAGGTGCTTAGACTGTTGATCTATCTCCCCAGACAGGTTGTAGTGTTTTGGTGAAGCTTTTATATGGTATTGATGATGATGGTCTATAAACTACACTTTGAACTCCATTGATCTAAGCTAGTCATAATCATCCATTTTCTCTTCCTATGATTTTTCATATATGGACAAGTGCCCCAAGCCTAGCCAATGGGACTTGTGGGAAGTTTTCTGTAGAAGTGTTATCTGACTGATAAAAATAAATGCCTTTTTTCTTTACTGGATGTATCTCTGTTTTCTGTAACACCTGGAAGATCTATAGTCATCTTGTTTATTTTTTATATTTTAAAGTACACAAAATAGTAACAGAGAAAAATAGTATTAGAAAAATATAAAATTTCACTAAACAAAGTAACAGGAAGTCAACAATGGTTGCTGTATTGCATGATGTTATCTTCAAATTAGTTGTTCAGTTTACCTGATATAAATGTGCAAGACTAGTTTAAAGAAAAAAACAAAAACAAAGACAAACAACAATAACAAAAAGGTTGTAAAATTTCAAAAGAATTCAAAAATATAAAGAATAAGACAACAACAACAACAAAAATAAGCACTAACTGCTCTCTGTAGTCATCTTGTGAGTAGGAGGAAAAACACTGCTGATGTACTGAGCATTGCAGAATGCGCGAGAGAGTGCGCAGGATCTTAGTTGTTGGTGATATAATTGTGTCACAAGAGAACCAACCCTGGAACCAGCTAATCCTGGCCTCTTCTGTAGATATAATCATAAGCACTTTGTTGAGTTCTATTGTTAGGTGTTATTAAATACTTAATAGCATAAAGTTTATAAAATATAGAGAACAATAATATATGATAACTCAGTCACAGAAAGCTCAGCTAGAGAACATGTTTTCATTACTTCAGGTTTCCCAAAGGCCATTTGAAAAATGCTGATTATTTTTTTTATTTTTATTTTTTTTTTTCGGAACCGGGGATTGAACTCAAGCCCTTGAGCTTGCCAGGGAAGCACTTATTCTACTGAGCCATCTCCCGGTCCCCAATGCTGATTATTTTTAACTCAGCTAAACTGTGTCACATCTCACTGTCTTCCTTGCCTTGATACCCTCTCCTTGGTATTAAAGTTGACAAAGGAAATGGGGACCTGCCTTAGTAATCTTCGTACCCCCAACATAATTTTCTTTTCCCTGAATTTTGTGTATATCATTCCCTGGGGTGGTGGCCAACTTATAACACCCAGCTGAACTGCATCAGTGTGGAGGGCCCACCTGATGACGGTTGCCAATAGTATAAAAGGAAAACTGGAGAGGACGATGTTGGCTTCTCCTGGAGAAGTTCATCATGCTCACTTTGCTGATGTGAATGTGCATGTTCTTATTATTGGGGGAACTCAGGACCTCCTGTTGCTGAGGATGGCTGTGATTCTTTTCAGGGGAGCTTTGGTTCTTATCTTGAAGGTTGTTTCCTGGCATCAGTGCGTGACCCCCAGCCTGCTGGCACAAATCCTTTGTCCCACTGGCAGAGACTTTCTACCATCCACCATTGGCCTTTGGGCCTTCCCAGATCAGATCTCATGTACAGACTTACATGAGACATTGTTGTGGGCTCTAGTCCTCCAGTCAGACTCATCAAAGACATTATCATGGGCTCTAAGTTTTGAGCTGGACTTATGGAGGTCATTGTTCTGTGATCCAGGCCCTGAATTCTTTGAATCTCTAGTCTGTACACAGATCTCCCGTACTCTTTGGCATTTGACTCTTTGGATGAAAGTTATAAATAATACTATAAATTATGTTTCCTGTGTCAAATCCTTTCCCTTATAAAACTTGACTACAACACCTGGACTTACAAAATATATCTTTCACCATGTGCCATTCTTTTTTTTCCCCATAACTTTATTGAGAGACAAAGAG
>NW_004527156.1:0-1164 GCF_000260255.1 Octodon degus
AAATAAATAAAACTTAAAAAAAAACTAATTACTGACACAGTTTCAATAATTAATACATTGTATATTGTTGTCTTAGTGATTATTCATTATACAAGATGTAGACATGATATCCTGTCCACAAACACTATTAGAACAAATTTCTCTATTCATTGAATTGAGAGAATGCAGCTGTATATCTATCCTAATTATTTTGAGTATACAGATACAAAATGGTCATTCATTTGTATCCCTCTTTTTTGGTTAGTTTTGTCATAGAAGAGCATTCCATTCTCATTTAAATATTGTAGGTGTGTGAATTCAGCAAAATCATTCAATATAGTCCAGTAGACCATAATAGTAATGGGTTATCCATAGGACTGGCAATGTCAGAAGCTGTTGATTTGAGCCTTTTACTGCTCAGCATATTAATATGGCTTATTTTTTATACTTCGTTTTTATACTTTTCTGCTGAATGGTTAAGACCAAGATAAAGCAAGACCTATATAACAAGAAATCTAACTTTTGTATCTGATAAGGTCAGTCAAATCCCCTCAGGATTTATCCTGAAACCCTGTACCACAGTTTGTAGATCCTTTGTCAGTATCAGTCATGTGGATGAGTCATGGGTATTGTTTGACCAGTTTGCTCTGTGTGAAAGCCTGAGAGAATGTTTTCTCTCCATGTGACTCTTCTTAGGCACATTCTACATCATCAATCACTTTCCTCTGTGGCCCCATAATCTCCTTCATCAGAAAATTTAGGACACAACTGAGTTATATGGTGTTACAGTATAGCATCTCTTATGTCCTAAATCTTCACTCACCTTGAAAGGGTAGGGTCAAAATGTGGGCTGTCCTTTCAGCACTTCCTTTTCTCTAATTTTTGGTCTGCAAACTTAGGTTGCTAACCCTCCAGAAGAGAAGCTTATTGTTATAACCTTACAACATAAGCAGTTGACTTTAAATTCACTATCTGTCTGAATATCAAACATCTTACACATAACATGGAACAAGTATTTTCTATCCAGTGCTGATATGTTAAACTTTATTTTTTATTTACTTATTTTTTGCAGAACCGGGGATTGAATTCAGGCCCTTGCACTTGCCAGGGAAGCGCTTATTCCACTGAGCCATGTCCATGGCCCCTATATGTTAAACTTTAAATCTCCCCAGAATATGAAGAAAA
>NW_004527156.1:2699-3300 GCF_000260255.1 Octodon degus
AATTTTATAATTTTTTTTTTTTTTTTGGTGGAACCGGGGTTTGAACTCAGGCCCTTGCACTTGCCAGGGAAGCGCATATTCCACTGAGCCATCTCCCCGGCCCCTCGAATTTTATAATTCTTATGTTTACACATAAGTCCAAAAATCTAACCATATACAACCTTAAAGCAGGACAGTCTCACAATATTCCTTTTCCTATCTCTTGCCTTCATTTACCACCCCCTTCTTTTTGAACAATTATCTACCCTAGAGAGAGCATAGCAGCAACCAGCATGTCATGACAAGCAGCCCGTATTCAGAAGACCAGAATGACACGCACTCCAAGCATGAAACTACTATTACAGATTACCATCTTTGGTACAGTTGCTTAGTTCACAGGTATCAGTATATACAGTTAGTCAGGGTGAGAATCTTTCCAATTAACTGCTACAGTCAAAAATCTTCTGGAGATTCTCAGGATCATTGCCTTGTCCATCTTCTACATATAACTGTATGACTTGACATTGTCATATTTCCTAGCTCTTCTCCTTTCCCTCTTTTGATTAGTTAGTCCTCGAGATCCTGCTTTCCTTTTACTTTATTATACCTTTCTATTTGTATT
>NW_004527156.1:3945-4444 GCF_000260255.1 Octodon degus
CCATTTCTGGATTGGGTCTTTAAATTTTGGGACCCTAGTGTTTTTTAGTTCTAGAGAGCAGACATTTGTCTGAGTACTTATTTGTCATGATTTTTTCCAAATTTGTGGGTTGCCTTTTCACTTTGTTGGTAATTACTTTTGACATGAAAAAACTTCTCAGTAAGAGCAGGTCTCAGTTGACAATTCTTTCAACTGTTTCCCTTGCGCTTTGATTTCTCTTCATGAAGTCTGTGCCTACCCTTATGTCTTCAAGAGTTCCTCCTACTTTCTCTTCCAGGAGATTTAGTGTCTCTGCTTTAATGTCTAGATGTTTAATCCATTTTGACTTCAGTTTAGTGCATGGTGATAGACCTGGGTCAAGTTTTAGTTTTCAGCATGTAGAGAGCCATTTTTTCCAGCACCATTTGTTAAAGAGGCTATCTTTCTTCTAGTGAGTATGTTTGGCCCCTTTGTCAAAGATAAGGTGGCTGAGTGTGTTCATAGAGGCTTCAGCATCTTC
>NW_004527157.1:0-721 GCF_000260255.1 Octodon degus
TTTTTGGTGGCCTCAGGATGCCTTCAGGGTAGGTCTGGTTTGGCTTGAGGATCTGGGGATCAAACCACAGCATCCTGAGCCTGACTGCTTTGTTTAAGCAGGCACTTAGACAACTGAGCTAATAGGCAGGCCCCCTAAACAACTAACCTTGACAAGTAGAATAAAATAGTTGCTGGACAAATAGAGTTAGACACAGAGAAGTATGACTTCTCAATGCGTTGACTGAGCAAGTGACACAGAGTCTGAGACACTGGAGCTGAGACCAGAAGAATGATTAGGCTTTCGACTACTACAGCTGACTGAGGACAAGGCTCACATACAGCGCTAAGCAGAACCAGAGTCCTGGAGGAAGGTAGCCGGAATCCTGATCGCACCATACCTAGAAACCACTTTACTTATTGGCTCCTTGTTAAGTGAGATTATGAATAACCTAATAACTTAGTCCAGTTTGAGAGTCTTTATATTACTTACTTGCTAATGATAAGATATCTCAAACACTTTACCTCTACCTGTAAGTCAACTAGGTATCGCAAGAGCAATGTCTCAGAAACATCTTGTGTTAGTGTGGACTGTCTGAGATGTCAAGATGAGATTAAATGTGCTAGAAATGAATTGGAGGAAACAATGGAGGAGCCTGTGAGGCTTCAAAATCATCAAAGTAGTCTCCTCTTTGTAAAAGGAGAGAAAAATATTGTGTGGAACAGCCTTTTCCTGCTAAGCA
>NW_004527157.1:4791-6276 GCF_000260255.1 Octodon degus
AATTTATGTCAGACTCTTTCTAGGTGCCATACCCCCTTCCAAATACCTTACTTTCATCTATCTGGGTCTTTACACTTAAGATGGTTTCTAGTGGACACTAAACCATTGTAATAGATATATCTAAACATATATTTAGATCATTCACACTCAAAACAACTATTTATATATTTGGATGATAGATAACATATTTGTCATTGTTCTCTGTTCATTTCTCTTATTCCTTTTTTTTTTTTGCATGTATTTAGTACAGGGCCTACAGGGTCTCACTGCACAGATCTGACTCATACTGATCTTGTTTTTCAGCCTTCCAAGCACTGGGGTTACAGGCACACGCCACCACGCCCAGTCTCAGTCTCAGCGTGCTCCAGGGGCAGGGCTGGAACAGCACGCCGGAGTGCAAAACCTGGTCTCTGCATCTGCCTAAGCAGGTGCTTTAATCCACTAAGCTATCTGGCCAGCCCTTATTCCTTTTTCATATTCTTTTTTGTCTTCCATTTTTTCCTGACCTTCAGGTTTTACCTGAGCAATTTATATTATTCCATTTTCTCTCTTGTCTTAACGTATCATTTATATTATCTTCTTTTAGAAAAATTATAGTGGTTGCTCTATAGTTATACTATACAATTACAGGTAGTCTAAGCTCATATAAAGAAAAGAACACCGCTGAAGAAATGTTAAAATAAAATAAAGTCTTTTATTTTTCTTATATATAAAGCTGTATCATTTTTTTTCCTTTTCTCAGAATATGTCTTACATGGCAGCTCTACAGGCAACAGTCACTTGATTTTTATTTGGTTGAGAAAATCTTCCTCACTCCTTTCCTTTTTACAGGATAATTTTTGCTGAATATAGGATTCAGGGATAATGACATTTTTCTTTCAACATTTTAAATATTTTACTCTACTCTTTCTGTAATTACATGGTTCTGACTAGAATGATAACAATTACTTATCTTTGTTCTTCTATGGGTATAGTGTCTCATTCATTTGGCTTTTTTCTAGATTTTTGTCTTCAATTTTTGCAGTTGCATTATGATATTTTGATATTTATCTTTTTGTATTTGGTATCCTTCCACATTTGATCTCTAAGGTGCCTATATCTGTGATTTGGTGTGGCATTAATTGTGAAAAATTTTTCAGTCATTGTTATTGCAAACTTTTCCCTTTCTCTTTGTAGCATTCCCATTACCTGTATACTATACCTTTTATAATCCCCCTTCATTCTCGGCATTTTGTTCCATCTTTTTCATTCTTTCCTTCCTTTTTCTTTACATATCAGTTTTGGAAGTTTCTATTGATTTCTTCAATCTCACCATCTATGCCCAGTCGGTCTACCAATGCTCCCTCCAGGGTATTTGTCATTTCTCCTATGGTGTGTTTTGATTTCTAACATTTCCTTCTTATTCTTTCTTAGAGTTTTCATCTCTGTATGTATAATATCTATCTGTTCTCCACATTGTCCTTTTATATGTTAAAACTCTTAGTA
>NW_004527158.1:0-4404 GCF_000260255.1 Octodon degus
TTGTGGGGCAGGTAAGGTGGAGTGGTGGGGGGCGGCCGAGGGGGTGGGAGAGGGTCCGGCCCACGCTGCACCTCGGCTGGGACTGGTCCCGCCGGCACAGGGTAGCAGGAAGCTCTCCACACACTCACCAGACCTGGGCTAGGACTGGGTCTGTTATCTTTAAATTTTGATTAAATCAACTAAAAGAATAAAAATCTGACCTTATAGTAATATAGATATCTGATGAATAACATTTGGCAAACTAACACAAGACCTCAAAAATCTCATCTTAGTGCCTTCTGATAAGATCTGATGTTTTACATCAGCTGGGTGATTTGACATAACAGCAAAAGGCATTATGATAACAATGTGGAGAGTGTACAGGTCATCTCAGCTAGTTCTACAAAGCTTTGTTGTACCAAGAATAAAGAAAAAATTGGAATTAATACCTCAGAAGTGACACGTTCAAGACCAATGGAGCTTTTCCTATTTCTAGCGCCACACCTTATAGTAAGAGAATTATGGGTCACTGGTATTTGTATAAAATAATTCAAGCATTTTCACATATTACCATGCCCTGAACATGTGTTATTCTTGTAATTGTTGCTTGTAGAATGTCCTTAATATATATTCTAAAATATGTATACTGTATCTTAGCATTAATAGACAATACATTTAATGCATATTAAATACAATCATGTTAGTCTGTTTTCTCCTTTATGTCAAAATACTAGAAATTTGGAAAGAGAAAAAGAAAAGAACTTCATTTCTCACAGTTTTGCATGCTGGTGCTAGCCCTGACAGGGTCTTCTGGGAGTGTCCCATGCCAAAAGAGCCAATGCGTGTGTTTAGGCCGCTCTTCGTTTCAGGCCCAGTGTTTCCACCCCAGGACTCTAACCCATGACACCATCTAACCCCAACTACCTCTTAACAGCCTTTCTTCAGAAACTAAACTTAGGGATTAAATTTCTGACACAACAGCTTTGGAGAGATATGTTCATACTACATTTTGCACAAAAAAAGAAAAAAAAAAGCTTTTATTTACTGTTATTCAGCTTGTTTGAAAAGAAGTAGGGAGTATTTCCATTCTATTTTGAAAATATATTTTAAATCTCATCAAAGTGTAAAAGCACTAAATATACTTGATATTGTATAAAAATCCTTAGGGAATTAGAAATAAAAGTTCAGAATAGAAATTTATACTTCATGGGGGCCTGCCCTTTAGCTCAGTTCTTTAAGTGGCTGCTTCAACAAAGTAGTCAGTCTGAGGTTGCTGTGGCTTGATCCCCACAACTCAAGCCAGCCAAACCTGCCCTGAAGGCATTCGGAGCAAAAAAAAAGAAATTTATACTTCTTTTACAACATATCTTTCTACTTTTTTGGTCCTGGTAGGGAGTTTGTGCCTTCCAATGCTTTTTGAGCTATTTTTGCAACCTTTTAAATTGTAAATAACTGATAACAATGCAAAATAAACATATGAAAACAAATAATGTCAAAGAGAGATTCAACTGGTTTCCCTTTTCAACTGCTTTACAACCAAGTTTTATAGGTTTTTGCAAGTTTACTTCAGTATTCTATATGAATGAATATGTCTGATGAATTTCCTTTGAGCCATTTGTAATTTATTACCAGTTTTCAATTTAATGAGTTAATATCAATGTTGTCATTAATTTTATAAACATAAAATTCCAACATGAAAATTCTGTAATCTTAAATAATTTTCAGTTATAGTGGATTACCACTTTTCATGTTTGAATGTAGTTAAAAGGTAATGTGTCAAGAACAAAAAATTAAGATTTCTTGAAAAGAAGTGGCGGGGCCGGGGAGATGGCTCAGTAGGATAAGCACTTGACTGGCAAACGCAAGAATCTGAGTTCAATCCCTGGTTCCGAAAAAAACACGTCTGAACTCCAGTCACGCCGCAACATCTCGTATGCCGTCTAAAAAAAAAAAAAAAAAAAAAAAGCAAAGAAAACAAGTGGTAATATTCAATCATATGTTCAATCTTATATAACTATATCTGTTTATCTGATCAACAGATTTGATGATAAAAATAGATAATGTGTCAACCATTGTTAATCAGCTATTCTTGTTTTGAAAATCTGTAACATATATCTTGTGGTATGTTACCCTGTTTCTGATTTTTATTCTTGCTTTTGCTTTTACTCTTCAAAATAAAATTATAATGAAAAGAAAACAAGTAAAAAAAAAGTAATGTGTCAGTAGCCTGAAAAACAACTAATCACCAAAAAATACATTAAAGATAGAGGCTGAAATTGGGGAGAAAAAAGTGCTTGTACATTTTCTTCTTCAGTTTGTTCAAAATAAATGATTGCTCTCTACTAGAGGGCCTAGAAGCTTTAGAAATCAGGAGAACAATCACTGAGATTTTCACCACAGGGACATAAAATTATAAGCAATAGGCTGGAGACAACAAAGTGGGGACCGCCAGGAAAGAAAACATTGACATTGTAAGACGTTGCGCAGAGAAAAGATAGTGAAAATAGCAGTATGGAGTAAGTTCAAAGCCTAAGAGTGTAGGAAGTATTAGAAGTGTTACTGAATAAAGAATCTAGAATTCTACAGCAGAATATCTTCTTGGGTTTTCACCTTGCTTCATTTTAATCTTCAAATGTCAACCAAGATTAAGCAATAAACTGACACAGGAGCATCCAGCTATGCACAAAAACATAAACTGCGTTAGCTTCTGCAGGAAAAGCATGAAGGAGTTCATCTTTTCTCAAATTCCACTCCCTTTTAAGGAACCAAGTGAGTATGCTCTTCAGTCTAACTTTGGGATAGTGTATGAATCAAGTGTTCAGCTCTTCTGGCCTCAAAGAAAAGGATAATTGCAGTTTTCCAAATCATAATAAATTCACTTTGTATCCATCATCTTTTTCACATAGATATTTCTTTCAAGAATAAAGTATGGGGAGTGAGACTGCGTGGGGCTGCGGGATCCTGAATAGACCCAGAGCCCAGGCCTGGCAAGTAAGTGAGATGACCCAGGGCCCACCGGATCCTGAATAGACCCAAGGACCAGGCATGGCATGTGAGTGAGAACACCCAGGGCCCATGGACCTTCATTTGACCCAGAGTGCAGGCCCAGCAAGGAACCCTTCAGCAGAACTCCCTGCAAAGAGTCTAGAGGCAAGACCCACCCAGCTGATTCAGGAGCAGAACATCTTCCCAGAGAGACACAATGGGTTCAGATCTAAGGGCTGCTGCAGAAAGAAGTGGAGCACAGCAACTAGATCCAAACAACACCCACCTGGAGGAATCTGAACTTCATAGGTCTGGACCTGGTACTAAGGTAATAACTCTAGCTAAACTCTACACCAAACGTCAGAAGACAGTGGTATACAAAATGAAATAGAGAAGAAACAAAATGCAGTCTCAGGCCCCGAGTCCACCCACTACAACTGCAGAAGACACTAGCACTGAGGAAACTGGAAATCAAACGCCAGATATCTCTAAAATAATAGCATTGGCAGTAAAGAAACAACTGTGGAAAGGTATAGAAGAAATCCGATCAGAAACAATTTTGGAACTAAAAAATTTAGTGATAACTATAATCAAAGAAGTACTAAGTGCTTCTAAAGAATACACTGATAAAAAATAGAGCAGAATATAAAAATGATGGAACCCCTGAATAAGCAATTTAGGAAAGAAATAGAATCTATGAAACAGGTTCAAAGTGATATACAGGAAATTAAAACCTCAATCACAAGCTGGTAAAACCATTTGAGGGAAAGTGAAAGTAGACTTTCTGACCATAAAGACACTATTACAGCTAGTGAAAAAGTAAGAAAAGATCTCTTTAAAACAACTAGGATGCAGGAAAAATAATTCAATACCTGCAAGACTCAAAGATGAACAATGTGAAACTAATAGGTATCAATGAGAAGGAAGGAGTCAATACAAATGATATAAAAAGAATATGGGCAGAAGTAATAGCGGAAAACTTACCAAATATGAGGAAACAATCTGACATTCAGGTAACTGAAGCATATAGAACTCCAAAGAACATCAACCCAATGAAAACCACATCCAGACATATAATAATCAGGATCTGAGAAATTCAGCATAGGAACAGTATACTAAAAGCTGCTAAAGAAAAGAAACATTATATTTAAAGGAAAATAACAGCATGACAATAACAGCAGATTTCTTTTCACAAACCATCAAGTAAAAAAGAGCATGGAGCAAAGTACTTCAAGTCTTGCAAGAAAACAAATTCCAACCCAGATTGATATACCCTGCAAAACTCTCTTTCAATTATAATGGAGAAGTGAAAAATTTCCATGACAAAGAGCAACTAAAGAATTTCATGATGGCAAAGCCAAGACTACACAGACTCCTAAATGATGTTCTAGAGAGGGAGCAAATTGAACACAGCCCCATGAATGAGAATGGAAAGAACCC
>NW_004527159.1:0-2389 GCF_000260255.1 Octodon degus
AGTGAGGATCCACGGGCCCTGGGTTGTCTCACTAACTCACAGGGCTATTCAGGATCCAGTGGCCCCGGGTCATCTCACTCACTCGCTGGGCCTGTGCTCTGGGTCTATTCAGGATCCCACCAGGCCCCAGATCGTCTCCACAGGTGACAATTTTTAGACACAGAATCTCAGAAAAAATAATTTCTCTTCTTTAAAAAAAAAAAAAGAATTTGAGCATAGACAATTTGCAAATAAATCCTAATAAGCTACAAATGTTACATATCCATGTCACAGTAATTCTCATGGACAACAATAGATTTGTGACATGAACATGCACAGGATTGATGCTCAGAAAACCCTTGTCCATGCAGTCGTTGACTTCTGGAATGTAGGAATGAGCATAGATTCACACCTGACACACAGAGGCAGATCTGTGTGTGATGTGATCAAAATACATAATGAATGCTTTAAGAGTTTTAATTATTACAGTAAAACATACCACATTAATCCCACTCAAAATACTCTCTCCTGCTTCACAATCATGTGTCTCATTATCCTGGCCCTGTAGTGAAGCAGTTCTCCAAGCCCTGTTTTCTCCATGCATTTAAGGGTGCTGGTTCTGATTCACACACAGTGAAGGCTTCTGTGGCACTATGCTCAGCTTAATTGGCTTGGGGCACTATGTGCAGAGGAAGGCACACTGCTGGCTCCATCCAGGTGGGACATAAAAGCAAGATTCCAGGTACTGTTCCTGGCCCCTCACCCCTGTGCCTGTGCTGATATTCCCTGCTTGCTTGCAGGCCCACATGAGCTGGGGATCTTTGCTATCTTTAAGAAGATGCATTCTGCAGGACATGGTAGACCCAGAAATAATTTATGTTTTGTTCTTGTTGTAAGCTTTATTATTTTATAATCAGAAATGAGATTATCTAATGTATCCTTTAGAAACTTCATGCTAGCTAATATGTTGGGAGAGAAGGTCCATAGCAGGTTTTGTTGGTCTTTATTATTGTGAGGGATGGCCCTATGCATGGTGGAATTTTTAGTATGTGTTTAGGCTTCCATCCACAGGATATAAGTTTCATCTCTTCCTACTTCCCCTGGTAGTGACAAGGGATACTGTTTCTAGATATCATCAGTAGCCCTGGGTATAAAAATCACCTCCTGGAGGGCCAGTGAGATAGCTCAGCAGACTAAGCACTTGCTTTGGCAAGCACAGGAACCATGGTTCAATCTCCAGTCCTATGTGCCATGCCAGCCCTGCCCCTGAGGCATGCTGATCCCGTGATAGAGTCCAGGTGTGTTGGCACATGCCTGTAATCCCAGAAATGAGGTTACTAAAACCAGGAGGATCACTACAAATCCCAGCTGCAGAACGAGACCCTGTACCAAATACTTAAAAAAAATCACCCCTAGATAAGATACACAGTTCTATAGGGACAAAAAAAGTAAGAATCCTAAGCTACCACTCTGGCCCAAGTGAGAAATGTTATAATTTAGAATAAGGTCATTGTGGATATGGTGAAAACTATACTGTGGTACAAACATGTCTTGAAGTTAGAGCCAGAGGGGTTTGCTGCTGAGCTGGATATCACCAACAAGAGAAAAAGAAGACTCAAGGAAGACCCTTAAATTTTTGGCCTGGTCAACTGTGAAAGCTTATGCCATTCACGAAGATCAAAAAATCTTGATGTAAAGATATCATGGGGCACATGCAGCAAAATCAGTTCAATTTTGGTGAACTTAAGATTCAAATTCCTATTAAAAATTCAGGTAGACGAAATAAAGAGGGCCACTATATACTGGTTAGGGGAAAATTCAAGAGGAAGAGGTAACACTCATAAATATGTATGCACCAAACACGGGAACACTCAACTATATAAAGCAAATTTTAATGGACATGAAAAATCTAATATCCAATACCATAATCTTAACAGGAGACTTAACACCCACTTATCCCCAAAAGATAGGTGGGCCAGACAAAAACTTAGCAAAGAAATAACAGAACTATGGTTAGAATAGATATATAGTTACACTCTCTTAATGAACAGAGGGATTTGTTCTAATAGTGTTTGTAAATAGGCTATCATGATCACTTCTTGTACAGCAATTAACCACTAGGAAGAATGTATACAATGTGTTGATTATTGAAACTGACCTACCAATTTGGTTTGAAACTGTGTCATTGCTATTTGTTTCTCAATAAAAGTATGGGGGGAAAAAAGAAATAACAGAACTGAATCAGAGCTTGAAACAAATGGACTTCGTGGACATATACAGAGTGTTCCACCCAAACACAGCTGAATATTTCTCAGCTGCACATGGGTAATTTTCTAAAATAGACCACATACTGGTCCATAGGTCATGCTTAAGTATATGCAAGAAGACAGAAATTATCCCATGTATATTA
>NW_004527159.1:3294-4275 GCF_000260255.1 Octodon degus
GGATTCATTTCAGAGATGCAAGGATAGTTCAGTATTTGAAAATCTATAGATATAATGCACTATATCAATAAACCGAAAACTAAAAACCACATGATCATCTCAATTGATGCAGAAAAGGCTTTTGACAAAGTCCAACACTCATTTATGTTCAAAGTCCTACAGAAAATTGGAATAGATGGCTTCTCCTTCAATCTGGTAAAAGCCATTTATGAAAACCCAATGGATAACATAATTCTAAATGGGGAAAAACTGAGATCTTTTACTCTTAGATCGGGTACAAGACAAGGATGTCCTCTATCACCACTCCTATTCAATATAGTTCTGGAATCGTTAGCTACAGCCATAAGACAAGAGAAGGAAATAAAAAGAATAAGAACAGGTAAAGAAGAAGCTCAATTACCATTATTTGCAGATGACATGATACTTTACTTGGAAGACCCAAAAAACTCCACCAAGAAGTTACTAGAGTTAATACAGAAATTCAGTAGCATAGCAGGTTATAAAGTCAATACCCAAAGGTCAATAGCATTCCTCTACACATATAACAAACACACTGAGAGGGAAATTAGAGAAACAAAAACTTTTACAATAGCACCGAGGAAAATGAAATACTTTGGAATTAATCTAACTAAAGAAGTCAAAGATCTTTTCAAGGAAAACCAAAATACTCTCAAAAAAAAGTGATCATAGAGGATTTCAGAAAATGGAAAGATAATCCATGCTCCTGGAAGGAGGAACCAACAGTGTGAAGATGGCCATACTCCCAAAATTGCTGTACAGATTTAATGCAATCCCTATCAGACTACCACCAACATATCTCACAGAGCTAGAGAAATTATTCCTAAAATTTATTTGGAAGCAGAAAAGACCTAGAATAGCAAGGGCCATCCTGGGCACTAAAAACAAGGCAGGAGGCATTACAATTCCTGACTTGAAATTATACTACAAGGCTACTGTGATAAAATCAGCATGATACTGGCA
>NW_004527160.1:0-4409 GCF_000260255.1 Octodon degus
GCGTGCTAAGCGTGCTGTCCTGTGCCGGGGGAGCCGGGGCCCTGCGTGCTAAGCGTGCTGTCCTGTGCTGGGGGAGCCGGGGCCCTGCGTGCTAAGCGTGCTGTCTCGCTGGCTGCACTTCTGCACACCCCACAGCAGCCCTGTGCTCGCTCCTTCCCTGTGCACTCACCCTACAGCCTCACAGGCCTTTTAGCTTATTTGTTTTT
This sequence comes from Octodon degus, assembly GCF_000260255.1. Lineage (NCBI taxonomy): Eukaryota > Metazoa > Chordata > Mammalia > Rodentia > Octodontidae > Octodon > Octodon degus. Next base: position 207 of record NW_004527160.1, read on the forward strand.
GTCTTTTTGAGACAAGGTCTTGCTATGCAGTTCAGGCTGGCCTAGAGCTCGCTATGTAGCCCAGACTGGTCTTGAACTTAGAACAATCCTCCTGCCCAGCCTCCCGGAGTGCTGGGATTGCAGACATGCGCCACTATGCCTGGCAGGCCTTTAATTTCTTCCCTGCTTCGAGGTCTTTGATGTCCAAGGACGCATCGATGGCCGTCCCTCAGTTTACAGTGTCTTGCCTGATTCAGGAGACGTGGCAGCTTCTCCTCTGTCTTCTTACTCACACTTCCTCTCGTACCATAGTGTCCTCTCCTCGCCGGGGCCCTCACTGAGCCCCGGGGCTCAATTCTGGCCGCTCAAGCTTTGCATTCCTATAACAGCTCCGCACCGCACGAGTCTCCTCCAAGCCCTTCCACTGCAGGGCTCCACAGCAGCAGCGTTGCAGCAGCCAGGGCTGCCACGGCAGCGCTGAGCTTCGTGTGTTTTCCGACTGCACAGACTGTGGTGTGCTGCTTCCCCTGGCATGCAGAGAGACTGGTGTGCACGCCTTGCAGTGCCAGCCCACGGCGGGAGAAGCCTGCTGCTCCGCTGTGAGCTCTCGGGCTGCTGACTGCATAGCAGAAGGCTTCGGAGCACGTTCCTCTGTGTCCCCTCGGGCGTGAGAAAGCCACGTGAGCATAGAGCGGAAGCAGTTGAGGCGGACACAGCTCAGGAGCAGGGCTCTCAGTGATGGCATCTTCCTCGTCCCCTTCCTCAAGCCTTTGTAATATTTAACTTGAAAGGAAGCTTCCTTACTTTAAGGAAATGTACCCAGGTCCTCATTACCGTGTAAATCCTTTGGGTTATTTAGTAACGGCTTCCAAGGCAGGAAAGCGCGTGGTTCTCGGGGCCTGGAGCTACATCTCCAATTTATAGGTGTTCTGAGGTTAATGCGGGAAAATTAGGCCATTGTAAGCAGTCAGCATACATTGCTAGTTGACATTTATGCTCAGCTGTTACTTATTATATATATTTGTTGCAAATATTAAGCCCCAAATCTAATGTAGTGTAATTTGAGAATTTATATTCATACTCTGATTATAGTTTCTATGAATAGACTGTAAAAGTCTAGTTAATGAGTTTTTAAAAAAAGTTATTGTGGATATATATATATATATATATGCTGGCATGCGCAAGGTTCTGAGTTTGATCCCCAGTACTGAAAAAAAAAATTAAATAGACATTTCAGTGTTGAGAAACATATTCATAATATTATGCAGATATCACTATCTGCCTCCTTAATTCATTTGTAAAAGTAAAACTTTATTTCTATAAATAATAGCACCTGATGCTCTTTCCCCCTAGTCCTTGGCAAGTACTATTTTGCTTTATATCATCATAATTTTGACTGGTGTAAGTTTCTCGTGCAAGTAGCCTCACACAGCCTTTGTCTTTTCGTGGCTGGCTCGGTTCACTCAGCAGGATGTCCTTGAGGTTTGTGCGTATTGTAATGCATGTCAGACTGTCTTCTTTAAAGACTGAGTAGTGTCCCACTGGATGTCGATGCTGCATTTGTAGCATCTTTTCATGTGCTGACATGGGTGGCTCCCGCGTTTAGCCATTGAGAATAATGCTTCTTTAGACATGACTGTACAGATTATCTCTTTGAGACCCTGCTGATAGGTCTTTTGGATATACTGTGTAGCCTAAAATAGAATTGTTGAATCACATGATAGTTTTGTTATTCATTTTTTTATTTTTATTTTTTTAAGGAGAGCACAAAATAGTAAAAATATAAAAAGCCATTAGAAATGATATGGAATTTCACTGAACAAAACGATAGAAATTCAACAATGGTTGTTGTTGTACATATGTTGTCTTCAAATTAGTTGTTCAGATTACCAGATGTAAACATGTAGAATTGGTCAGAAAATTAAAAAGAAGAGAAAAAAAATTAAGCATTAACTGTTCCTTTCAACAGACCGGCAGAAATCAGCAGTGCCGTGATCCACGCTATCCTGTGTGCTCCTTGTGAGGAATCTCCTCACTGTGCCCACCATCCTCACACCATTCTCTCTCCTCAGTCGATGCGCATGAGCACCTAAATCCCTGTCGGGCCTCAGCAGGACTTACTTCCTGGGTTACTTTTGATGTTGTTGTTGATGGCAGCCTTCTGAATAGGCTACTAAGTCATTGTAGTTTAATTTGCCTTCCCTAGTGATTAGTGATGTTAGGCATCTCTTCCTGTGGTTCTTGCCATTTTTATTTTAAATATTCTTTGGAAAAATATTTCTCAGCTCCTTTGCCCAGTTTTGAATTGATTTTTTTTTCCCTGTATTTTAGGGGAGGGTCTACAGGGTGTTCAGGGTCTCACTACTAGATTGGACTCAGTAATTCTCCTGTTTACAGCCTTCCAAGTGCTGGGATTACAGGTGCACGCCCAGTTTCAATCGCCATTTCAGCAGTGCCCTGGGGGTGGGGCTGGCACTGCAGGCCCAGGGAATCCAACCCCTGGCCCTTGCACCATTGCTGGAGCTTTAATCCGCTGGGCTATTTGGATGGCATGAATTGATTTTTGTTAATATTTAGTTAAGAGTGTTCTCTGTATTCTTTGTATTAACCCCTTATTAGATAGGATTTGAAAATGCTGTCTTTAGTAGTGGGCTTCTGCTTTAGTGCATATGGTGTTTTTCATACACAAAATTTTAAAAATTTCATGAAGTCTAATTTGTTTTTTACTTTGCCTGTCACTTTGATGTCTTCATTAAGAAATCATGAAGCATGAAGCCTTTGCAATATTTTAACGATTTATAGTTTGATGTCTTGCAGTTAGACCTTTGATCCTCTTTGAAGTTAATTTTTATACGCTGGCAGAAAAGCGTCCCGACCCTGAGTTTTGCACAGCCTGCACCACACGCACGTCTTCTTGCTTTCCCACTCCCTTTGTTGAAAGGGTGCCCTTTTCCTTGAGTGCTTTGTCCCTTGTCAAAAATGGACGGCCAGGGTTTATTTCCTGGCTGTCAGCTCTGTCCCCTGAGCGTGTGCCCGTCGCAGGCCCGCGCTGCTGGTCTGAGCTACCGTGGCTTGGACGTGATTGAGCAGCGCGTCTCAGATTCACAGCTGGGAAGCTCAGCCTTGTCCCCTCTGAAGTCAGTGAGCTCCTTGGCCTGGAGGGCATGATTAGATCCTGGGGTACCCTTGAATAATTCGTTCTCGGGGGAACAGCTGAACTTGTGTGAGGGTGGATGAAAAGTTAGGGTGCGCTGGCCTGCCATGGCCCTGCGCCCTGCATCTCTGAGGCGTTGGTGGGGGGCGGCGGCGCTGGGCTCTACCGGGACTCAGCCGCGCGGTTCCAGCCACCAGCATCTCCAGCCGGGTAAACCCAATTCTTTCTATGCATTGATTGGCATCAGGGATTCTGTCATAGTGGCCCAGAGCAGACCGCACCGCACCACACTGCAGCTTCACAGCACGGTTCAAATCGGGAAGCATGGGCTCTTGCACTTGGGTCTTTTTCTTTCTTTCCATTTTTTTTTTTTTACTAGCTCAGGCTGCATTGAGGGTGCATCTGGTGTGACTTGTGGAGCTGAGGATCGAACCACGGCTGACTGAGTTTGCCCAAGCAGGCATTTTAAACAACTGAGCTAACTGGGAAGCCCACTTTGGTCATTTTCAAGATTGATTTTTCTATTTGGAGTCCCATGAGATTCCATTATGAATTTTAGGGTGAATTTTTCTGTTTCTACAAAGACTGTGACTGTAGGATGAATTCCCATAATTTAAATCTTCTTTAATTTCTTCAAGTGATGTTTTATGGTTTTTATTCTGTTTCCCTTCCTTACGTAATCTCGGAGGATCTTGATACTATAGTGCTGTGGCACAGGAACTCCTTTCTTTGCTTCTCAGTGTTGTTGGTCAGTGTGCAGAAACGCAGCTGATTCTTGTGTGTTGGCTTTGTATAATGCTACTTTGCTGGATTCTTTCGTTAGGTTTTTTCTAGTGAACATTTAATATTTTTACATATAAGATCGTTTCGTGGTCAGGTAAATGATTGTACTTCTTCAGGCCCAGTTTGGAATCGTTTTATTTCTGATTGCTTGAGTATGACTTGTACTATGTGAAATAGAAGTCACAGAAGTGGGCTCTTCGCCTTGCTCATCTTAGAGGAAGAGCTCAGTGTCCATCACCAAGGAGAACGTTTGCCGTGGAGTTGTCATATCTGGCCTTAACTGTGCT
>NW_004527161.1:0-1085 GCF_000260255.1 Octodon degus
AAGGCAATGATCCTGAGAATCTCCAGAAGATTTTTGAATCTAGCAGTTAATTGGAAAGTTTCTCACCCTGATTAACTATATATACTAATACCTGTGAACTAAGCAAGTGCACTGAAGATGGTAATCTGTAATAGTAGTTTCATGGTTGGAGTGCCTATCATTCTGGTCTTCTGAATAAGGGCTGCTTGTCATGACATGCCAGTTGCTGCTGTGCTGTCTCTCAGTTAGATGATTGTTCAATAAGAAGGGGGTGGTGAATGAAGGCAAGAGACAGAAAAAGAATATTGTGTGAATTCCCTGCTTCAAGGTTGTATATGGTGAGATTTTTGGACTTATGTGTAAACATAAGAAGTATATAATTCTTGGGGGCCGTGGATATGGCTCAGTGGAATAAGCACTTCCCTGGCAAGTGCAAGGGCCTGAGTTCAATCCCCGGTTCCGCAAAAAAAAAAAAAAAAAAAAAAAGGAAGTATATAATTCTTTATGCATATTTTCTAAAATATATTATAATTTTAAAATGTTTTTTCATCATATTCTATAGGGACTTAAAATTCAACATATCAATACTTGATGAAAAATACCTGTTCCATGTTATGCCTAAGATGTTTGATATTCAGACAGATAGTGAGGTTAAGCTTAACCGCCTAGGTTGTATGGCAATAACAATAAGCTTGTCTTCTGGATAGTTAACAACCTAAGTTTCCAGACCAAATTAGAGAAAAAGGCGGGCCACAAGGAAAGCCAACATTTTGACCCTAGCCTTCCAAAGTCAATTAAGACTCAGGACATATGAAAACTTGTACTGTAATGTCATGTAACTCCATAGTGTCCTAAATTTTCTGATCAAGATTATGGAGCCAAAGAGGAAAGTGATCAATGATGTAGAGTGTGCCTAAGGAGAATCACATGGAGAGGAAACATTCTCTCAGGCTTTCACAGACAGTACATTGGCCAAGCAATGGCCGTGACTCATCCACATGGCTGACATTGACAAAGGTTCTACAACTGAGGTACAGGATCTCAGGATAAATCCTGAGGGGACTTCACTGACCTTATCAGGCCCAAAAGCTACAACTCTTGTTGCA
>NW_004527161.1:2900-4454 GCF_000260255.1 Octodon degus
TGGTATGTCATGACAAGAAGTATGTATTTAGAAGACCAGAATGACAGACATTCCAAGCGTGACCCTTTTATTTCTCATTGAGTTTATATTCCAGCAATGAAGTCAACATAAATTATATGGTATGCTACATGGACATATATGCTAAGGAGAAAATTAAGGCAGGGGAATGAGTGGAAGAAATAATTGCAATTTTAAAAACAGTACTATGGAGTGTCTCACTAGAATGGTGACATCAAAGCAAAATACGAATCAGAGTGAATCATGTGAATTTATCATAGGAAGCATCTCCCAAGTAAAAGAGGACTGATCACAAACATTTGGAGGGCATATACCACTACAGGCAAGATTTAATAATGTTTCATGATTAAAAATGAATGCATTCCAGTAACAGTAAAAAATATCAAACACTTAAAAGTGAACACAAGAATAGAAAGATTTGTATTAATAGTGTTTGTGAACAGGATATCATGTCTACATCCTGTACTATGAATAACCACTAAGAAGATAACAATATACAGTGAATTAATTATTGAAACTGTCCTACTACTCAGTTTTGAAACTGTCTCATTGCTATTTGTTTCTCAACAAAATTAATAAAAAGAAAAAGATTCTATGTGCAATTTATTATTCATGCTAAGCAATATAAATACAACCTCATTCATACTTATGTGCTCATGTACATGAATATACATCTAGAAATTATAGAAATGTATTTGCATTTATTATTTGTTTTGTTTTTGTTTTTACAGTACCAGGGATTGAACTCAGGACCTATGCTTTCCAGGCAGGCACTTATTCTACTGAGCTATCTCTCCAGCCCCTTGAACTTGCATTTAATCCAGTAAACAATGAAAAGTTCTATGCATATCAAATGATAAGAATCTGAATAAAACAGGGACAAAAAAGAAAGTAAGATAAATGTTTCTTATCTGATTAATATGACACCTGAAAACTCAAAGTAGTATTAATAAGATGCATCCTCTGAAGCTTCATGAATCTTAAATCAAACTTTATTTAGCTGTGCTTATGGAAATTCCATGTCCAACAACATATACTAGACATACAGAGTGACAATAATACAACACACCAAAAAATACTAAGCAACATGTATTTTTAAAACCTTTAGTTTTTCCCAACAGGTTTGCTGCAAGAGCACAGATGTAGTGAAAACCACTACTAAATCAAAGCCAACACAGGAAAGGAAAATACTCACATTAATTTCATCATCATCATACATGTGAACTCCAAAAAGTCCACCACCAGCAGCCATCTGATCTACAAATGCAGTGGAATCAACAAAAAAGACCATTGAAAAATTTGAGAAGGAGGCTACTGAGATGGACAAGGGTTACTCCAACTATGCCTGGGTGTTGGACAAGCTGAAAGCCAAGCGTGAGCATGGTATCACCATTGACATCTCCCTGTAGAAATTTGAGACCAGTAAGTATTATGTGACCATCACTGATGACCCTGGACACAGAGACGTCATCAAAACATTACAGGTCCTAGCCCAAGTCCAGTGAGTGTGTGGAGAGCTTCCTGCTACCCTGCACC
>NW_004527162.1:0-847 GCF_000260255.1 Octodon degus
ATTTTGACTGAAGTTTAGGACATGGTAATAGACATGGTCTAATTTTAGCCTTTGGCATGTGAAAAGCCAATTTTTCCAACACCATTTATTAAAGAGGCTATCTTTCTTCCAGTGAACACGATTGTCCTCTTTTATAAAAATAAATAAGGTAGCTGTGTTTGTAGCTGTATCTGCATCTTTTAATCTGTTCCATTGATCCTCAGGTCTGCCTCTATACCTGTAGTATGCTGATTTTATCACAGTAGCTTTATAGTATAACTGCAGGTCAGGGATAGTGATACCTCATGCTTTGCCTTGTTTTTCAGGATTGATTTTGTTATTCTGGGTCTCTTCTGGTTCCAATGAATTTGAGTAAAGTTTTATCTAGCTGAGTAAAGTTTTGTCTATCTCTGTGGCATACTAATAGTATTTTAGTAATTGCATTGAATCTGTATAAAAATTTTGGGAGTATGGACATTTTCATAATGTTGTTTTTTCCTATCCAGGAATGAGAAATACTTTTCCATTTTCTCAAGTCCTCTTCAGTCACTTTTCTCAGAGTACCATAATTCTTGCTGTATATACTTTTTACTTCATTTGTGAGTTGATTCCTAAGTATTCCCTTTTTTGGATATTATTGTGAAAGGTATGGTTTCTCTAATTTCTCTCTCAGCACATTCATTGTGTACAAAAATGCTAATTATTTTTAAGTGTTGTCTTTGTATCCTTCTTCATTACTGAATTTGGTTACCACCAAATCTATAAGACACTAGATGGAATTTCTGGGGTCCTCTATGTAGAATATCTTGTCATCTGTGAATAATGATAATTTCATTTCTTGTTTTTCAATTCTTATTCCTTTTTTTTT
>NW_004527162.1:2162-3554 GCF_000260255.1 Octodon degus
GGTTACTTTGGGCCAAACAGTAAAAAACTGACAGGATTACAGGTACAGTCACTTAGCTAATATTGATCTAATAGAAAAATAGGTTGTATACCGAGTGTATATAGCGTGGAGAAGAGCACAAGCCTCTCTGGGAGGAGCAGGAATGAAGTGAGGTCTGGCCATCTATCTACATGTTTCTTATGGAGGTGCCATGTGTTCATTGTGCTGGTCCAGCTTACAGAACCAGATGGCACCAGACACAGCAGCGTCTTGCAGGAGCCTTGCAAGAGGCTTACTGGCCTGGGGAGGCTTTCAGTCCCAGAAACCCTGTCTCCATCTTGGGGCTGGTCTCTACCACAGGCCTTGCTTGCCTTATCTCTGTTCTGGCTCTATCTTGGGTTTGTCACTTTCTAACTGCCCATTAATCTTTACCAAATGTATTCTCTGCAATGTTCTCCAATTGTACCCGTTTAACTATGAATGTCTCAATTTATTTTTCTTTATGGCAGCAGATTTCATCTTACAATTCTGTGGAATGAGTAATATTAGGTATCCATTTTACAGTGAGGTGACAGTAGAAAGAAAACTCTTGTTAGAATCACTTATGACACCCAGTTAACAAATGAGAGGACAGCCTGGTTCTAGAGGGTGTGCAATCTCACACTATCCACTTGGCTCTCATACAAAATGCAACTGAAATGCAGGAACTTACTGTAAACCTAAGAATAAATTATTCATCATTATAACATAAAATACTTAATTACAAGGACAATAATCAACAAGAGTAGTTGGTAGAAGATAAGAAAGAGAAAAAATAATAAATACATTATATACTTGGGGAAATAGTTTAAACTATAGGACATTTTTCTTAATTCTAACATCTTAGCTAAAAGGTAAAAATCTAACTTATTAAAAAAATTCTCTACAAAACTGTAAGAAGATAGACTCATCTTATGACTCATTGTCATGAAAACAATGTTAGAATATAATAACTCCCAAGATTTAAGAAATATTTGTTTTTGTGAATTAATGGGAACAATTACTTTGCAAAGATAGATAGATAGATAGATAGATAGATAGATAGATAGATAGATAGATTGATTGATAGACAGATAGATAGACAGACAGACAGATAGATCTTAGAATGGATGAGTAAAAATTTTATCAGGGAATGAGATTTTTAGATATAGTGGAGTTTAGGACTGAAAATCTTCAGTATTTACCTGGCAGGTATGTTCATTGTGAGTTTCCTGTTCCATTATTAAATGAACTTTTTAATCTGATAGAATCAACTCAGACAATGAAATTATCTTTGCTTCATCTTTGTCAGCTTTTATTGTGGCTGGTTAGAAGCATTTGATTTCTTTAGGATTCTTTATTTGTTAAATAGGGTCAAAGGAACATTTTATCCTT
>NW_004527162.1:3709-4240 GCF_000260255.1 Octodon degus
AACTTCATTTTTCTTCCTATTCTGAACCATATAAACTGCTAAATTCCACTGCTACGTGTAGTAGTCCAGTCTGGCATGAGAGACAGAAAGCTAAATGCAATTCACACCCAGTCACGTGATGAGAGACCTCCTTGGAGTCCCGTCCACACAATCAGGACTCATTTCGAATAGCAGGGCGTGGGGGTGGCTTGGGGGGCTCAGAGCGGCAAGGATTACATTATTCTAAGATGGAAATACTGCCTGCAAGAACGTTGAGAGGTATGGGGCAAGTGGATATGTGCAAAGCATTAAAACTAGGATAAAAGTAATACGTAGAAGAAGTGACTCTTCTGGTGATTGCACTTATTCCTTTTTCCTGAAATTTGCTCTTAACTACTTGTTATCTTTTCCCTGAACTTACCCCACATGCAAATTATCACATACTATAAAAGCCTACGTAGGTGTTATGTTTGTTGTCAATGTTATGATTCTGAGTTTAACATTTTTCTTGAAAGTTTCTTTTATAATTACCTTTCCCTCCTCTCTTCTCCT
>NW_004527162.1:4340-4869 GCF_000260255.1 Octodon degus
TTCATTTTTCTTCCTATTCTGAACCATATAAACTGCTAAATTCCACTGCTACGTGTAGTAGTCCAGTCTGGCATGAGAGACAGAAAGCTAAACGCAACTCACACCCAGTCACGTGATGAGAGACCTCCTCGGAGTCCCGTCCACACAATCAGGACACATTTCGAATAGCAGGGCGTGGGGGTGGCTTGGGGGGCTCATAGCGGCAAGGATTACATTATTCTAGGATGGAAATACTGCCTGCAAGAACGTTGAGAGGTATGGGGCAAGTGGATATGTGCAAAGCATTAAAACTAGGATAAAAGTAATACGTAGTAAGAAGTGATTCTTCTGGTGATTGCACTTATTCCTTTTTCCTGAAATTTGCTCTTAACTACTTGTCATCTTTTCCCTGAACTTACCCCACATGCAAATTATCACATACTATAAAGGCCTATGTAGGTGTTATGTTTGTTGTCAATGTTATGATTCTGAGTTTAACATTTTTCTTGAAAGTTTCTTTTATAATTACCTTTCCCTCCTCTCTTCTCCT
>NW_004527163.1:0-2691 GCF_000260255.1 Octodon degus
TTATTACCTTAGCACCAGGTCTGGATCTATGAAGTTCTGATTCCTCTGGGGAGGGTGGGTGTTTGGTTCTGGCTGTGTGCTCCACTTCTTTCTGCTGCAGGCGTTAAGAGTTGAACCCTTTGTGTCTCTCTGGGAAGATGTTCTGCTCCTGAATCAGCTGGGTGGGTCTTGCCTCTAGCCTCTTTGCAGGGAGTTCTGCTGAAAGGTTTCCTGCTGGGCCTGCAGCCTGGGTCAAATGAGGATCAGCAGGGGCCCCGGCTTGCTGGGACTGCGCTCCTGGTCTATTCAAGATCCTGCAGGGCCCGGAGTGGTCTCACTCACTCCCAGGGCCTGTGCTCTGAGTCTATTCAGGATCCGGAGGGCCCCAGGTCGTCTCACTCACTCGACGGGCCTGCACTCTGGGTCTATTCAGGATCCTGCGGCCTGGGTCGTCTCAAAAGTTTTAACAACAGTACAAGATATACTGACATTCCCACACTTATTTCTGAACTATGTCAGATTTATTTGCAGGCTTTTTTGCATCGCACTGGGGATTGAACTCAGAGCTTTTGCACAGAGCTACATTCCCACCCATTTGTTTTGGGGTTTTTTTGTTGTTGTTGCTGTTTGTTTGTTTGTTTGTTTGTTTTTTGAACAAGGTATCACTATGTCTCTCAGCAGCCCAGGCTGGCCTCAATCTTGTAATCCTCCTGCCTCAACCTCTCAGAGTGCCGGGATCACAGCTGTGTACCACCGTGCCCAGCTCAGATGTGTTTTTTGTTTGTACCTTTCAATGTGGATTTCCTTAGAACAAAGTTTTCCTTCTATACAGGAACAGTGTACTCATCACAATCAGAAAGTGAAAGCTTTATACAAGACTATTCTGTAATCTATGGTTCTCTAACTGCTCCGAGTTGCTGCACATCCCCAAAGCGATTTCACAGGGAATATCTATCTGTAGGACCGTACATTTTCAAAGCAAACAAAATGAATTCACGCTGTAAAACTCTAAAGTTGTGAGCGTTCCAACAGTAGATGGCGCCACATTCCTTGGTTATGTCGTATCTGGCGCGCCGAGTTTCTCCACCTAGAACAGAGACTGAGAGTTATCTCGTCCAAACTGATAAGGTTTGAGAAGAGCAGGATGAAACAGGCGCACATATCCCATTAGTGTTTGCTAGTTAAGAATAAAATAAAAACATTACTTTGCTTTCAATTTACATTTTTTTTGCAATGACTGCTACATAGAGTATAATTACATTTATTTTATGTATTTTTTTTCTTTTCAGCCTCCGTACATTTATTTTATTTTATGAGCAGAATATATTCATTGAGGGAAAGAAAATTCCTGTCCCAGAGATGGACAGGAGGGGGGCCCCCGAGCGGGTTGCCCCGGGAAGCTGTCTCTTCCAGGGACTTTTACAGTGTAAAACCATGCGGGGCTAAGGTAGAGAGAATGGGAATTCACTTAGGTGGATGTGGGGTGGGACAAAACTATAGTCAACCAATGAGATTACAAGCACCGTTGCTCAGGTAAAATTGATTAGGCCCAGGACCAAAAGGAGAAGTGAGCCACGGAGTAAGTGGGCATGAATACGGGGCAGGGTTTCTTCTTGTTGGGGGTTGGGCTAGTGACCCTCTTGGGTCTTTCCAGGTGATCAATTCCTAGTTAGAATATCAATCCCAGGTTCTACTCTTTCAGCATTTGGCCTTTAGGTCTGGTTCATAGCAGGAGCATCCGCCCCTCCCAGTTGTAAGGCATCTTCTGTGCTGTCTCCTTCGAGGGCCTGGCCCTGTCTGACTGCCTATAATATTTCTGTCTAACTTGGCTGCCTGCAATATTTCCCGCTCTGAAGAAGTAACCTGAACTGCCGTGAAGGGAAATATGGGTGAAGACCGTTCTTCTTTACGCTGAAATGGGTTGTAGTTGTTGACTGGCAGTCAGATATATTCTTTAGAGGTTTTATCTAAAGGCCCAATAGATGACAGGCATTTTCTTTTGGGTGAACATATAGTGTTGAGTCTGGTGGAGACAAAGCCTATAATTACATTCAATAGATTGTTTGGACCTAGATATTTCTTTTGGTGAAGAGACAATGAAAGAGAGAGAGAGAGAGAGAGAGAGAGAGAGAGAGAGAGAGAGGATAAGGTTGATACGTTAATGCCACCATAAGCAAAAAAAGAAAAAAAAATTATAAAACCGAAGTAACCCATAGTTCATACTCAAGTTTCATTTATCCACATGATCTTCTTACACTTATGTTTTGCTTGGTAAGCTGGTATGTGGTTTAATCTAGGGTAACTTTGTCATTGCAAACCCTTACTCTTCGTTCTTTTACTTGTCTTTCAAAATGACATTTATTTTTAGAGCATTGCTCAGTTTGTGTTTGTCTGATATGTTCTTATAATTAGAGTCAGTCATGTTTGTCTGGAATAGCACAGAAAAGCTGTCATGCCTTTTTAGGGCTTCTTACTAGAAAGTTGTTATGGCAATTTATTGCATTTATTGGTATTAATTTTAGTTGGTGAGGATGGTGTTTGTTAATCCACAGAAAATCATTTTTCCTCTTTGTAATAAGCAATTTATAATGAAACACTTATAAGGTTTTTTTTCCCTCATGCATTAAACTCATGACCTTGGGCTTGCCAGGTGTTGTGCCACTGAGCTATCTCCCTGGCCCCACTTACAAGTTTTACAACCTTTCTTTCTTT
>NW_004527163.1:3101-4395 GCF_000260255.1 Octodon degus
TTTTCTACCATAGAGGGGCTTCCTTTCTCCTTCATCATTCACTCATTTCTATCAGCATTGCCTCTTACTGCGGATTTTACTGCACACGCGTTATATTGTTAATATTATTTATTTCGGCGCTTCAGTTAGCTCATACATCTGTTTTCTCCTTTATGTGCTGGGACTGAACCCAGGGCCACACATATGCTGGCAAGCGTCTACGCCTGTGCTGCACGCCCAGCTTTCTATTCCTGTTTGATGCAGTGCCACCGTTATGTGGAACATTTTCTTGCTTCCCTGGGTTCTTTTAATGGAGAATGACGTCTAGATCTGGGCACTCAGAGTGCTCATTGGTACTAGCATGACTCTGCTTTGGCCCTTTCAACTGACTGGTAGGAAAATACATAGTTGGATATATGCACATCATACATCATAGATAATATTAATCAATGTACAAAAACAGAAGTAGAGAGAACATGTAATGAACGCTGCATATACTCCTTTCCTGGCTTGAGAAATATCAACACATGGCCAGTCATGTTTCATCTATATTTATCACCCTGCATATTATTTTAGATCAGACATCTATAACTATACATATCTTGTCATGTGTCTTTAAAAAATAAAGATCTTGTATTAGTTACTCTCTTCTCATTGCTGAGACAAATACCCGACACTCAAAATGAGGGAAGGAAAGATTTATTTAGCTCACAGTTACTGGAGGTTTCAAGACACTGGAGGAGAGGCTGGGGCGCTGCGGTGTCCAGGACGACCCTCTCCACACCGAGAAAGCCCTGGCGAGCTAGTTTAACGTTAGCGCCTCTCTGGTCCCGCCCTCAGCCCCGCCCTGGCCCTCTGGCCCCGCCCTCTGGCCCCGCCCCTCAAGCCACTCGTTGCTCCTCCAGCCGCATCTGCCCCTTTACTTACATGAGGCTTTGGGGGGACAAGTAGACACAAACCATAATAGATCTTATGCGTGGTGGAGTGGTGCAGACTTGTAGTCCTAGGTACCCAAGGGGCTGAGACAGGAGAATCACAAATTCAAGGCTAGCTTGGGCAATTTAGTGAGACTCTGTCTCAACATAAACAAAAAATACAAAGTGGTGGAAGTCCTAGTTTTCAATCCCTAGTACTGTGGAAAAACAAAGAGAAACAAAAACCCCATAACTTTTTTTTTTTTAATTAAAAACTTTGTTCTGCAAAAGTCGTTTATTCTTATTTTTTATTTTTTCCCATAATTTTATTGAGAAACAAATAGCAATGAGACAGTTTCAAACCAAATTGGTAGGACAGTTTCAATAATTAACACATTGCA
>NW_004527164.1:0-4254 GCF_000260255.1 Octodon degus
AGGACAGGGTGTGGCTGGTGTTGGAAACCCAGACAGTTGGAAGGCATAGATTTGAAAAAGCTTGTGTGTCTAGGGGGCACTGAGATGTGGTGGATAACTAAGTTGAGCCCAGACAGCCTTCCCTAAGTGAATGAAGTGTCAGAGGTTTGAGAGGATGCCCTGCCCACACCTACCCACATGACAGGTGTGTGGGCAGGCGGCCAACTGTGGCCAACTGTGGGCAGCTGAAGGCCGGGGTCCATGCTGCAGTTCCTACTTCAGTGCTGGCCCTCAGACTGACAGGATGGATAAAGCTCGCAAATCCCCTTCAGCAGAGGACCCAGGGCTTTGTGCATCCAGCCTGTCAGTCATGGCGTACTTCACACTTCACAGCAGTAGTTAGGGGCCATTGCGGATGCTGAGAACACAGGGTTGAATATGCCCTCACCTTAACTTAAAGGATTTCATGACCCAAAAGAGAAAGGTCACATGGACTGGAAGCGCAGCAGATGATAAGGCCCATCAGGCAGCTGCTAAACACCCAACAAACCTACACTCCTTTGTCCTGGTCTGGATAGTTTGTTTCTCAAGGCTGTTTGGATGAAAAACTCTCATGTCTTGTGTGGCTTTTTTCTACAGACCATTTAGCCTTCTTATGTTCACAGGACTATTTAGGCCCATCCACTGGAAACCTTCTCCACTCTGAAATTCTATTAAGAATTACACAGCTCAATACTTAATACGCTCATGCTGCTTTTATTCTATAGTTGATTCACATCTTAATCTTGGCTTGTATTTATGGTCGCAATTATAATTTAAGACCTTAACACTCATAATGTCCCTTTCTCTTAGCACATAATAGAGGCCTAGTAACAGGTGTGGTTTGATTTGCCAAACTTGAAACTTTCTCAAAGAAACCAAGGCAGAGGAAAGATGGGATGGACAGGGTGGGGTTGGTGTTGGAACCCAGACAGTTGCAAGGCATAGATTTGAAAAAGCTTGTGTGTCTAAGGGGGCACTGAGATGTGGTGGATGATTAAGTTGAGCCCAGACAGCCTTCAAGACAACTAATGAGCCTTGTCCCATCTAGACCAAGCTGAGCAGGGCAGTGTGCTGGGAATCACGTGCTCTCTAGCATTCAACCCCAGGAACTGGAATGGACCACTGGCCGAGCCAGACCAGCTATAAGGTGAGTTGCTGACCTCCTCTGTCTAAATGGTCAGAACGATTGGCTAGCATTGCTGTGTGGTCACGTGACAGCGCTGCCACAGCAGCTCTTTGCTGACTGACATGCTACTGCGTGAAGCTTCTTCGATGCTCACAGTGTCTCCTTGGGAGTCTTTGCCTTTCAACCTCAAGCAAGGGATGAGAGAAGGTTCCTGTGCTGCTGAAGCTGTCATTTAGGTTGGACACTGAAACTGCTCCTATCAGTTGTAGTGCTGGGGCGGGGGGTGGCTTCACTTTGTTTAGCTGTTGGTTTAGTTTGGATTCAATCTTATCATCCTCTGAGCATTGATTCCTTTGGAAATGCTGAAAAAGTCTGCGGATTTCTCTACCATCCCTGGTCCGGGGAGCACTGATGCTCCACTAGCCAAAGGCCCAGGTTATTGTCATTGCTTGGAGAACCCAGAGTTCCCTTGGGAGTGGCAGCTGCATGTGCCCCCAGATCTGAATGGAGGGTGTGAACGTGTTCCCCCTGCAATGTGCCTGTCCCCCAACATGATGTACTGCCAAGGGAATTCGGTGCCCATTTCCTTGGCAAACTTCCTGCCTGTCCACCATGTTCTGAAGATGTGGAGGGTCATTGGAGAAGAGACTTATAGGGCAGAGCTTTGAGACAGGATCCCAAAATCAAATCTGGATTTGTCAAATTTTAATTTTGGGGGCTTAGTATGGTTCCCAAATTATTTTTGAGTTACAATAACCTTTTCTGGGGGCTGGGGAGATGGCTCAGTAGAATAAGTGCTTGCCTGGCAAGTGCAATGGCCTGAGTTCAATCCTCAGTTCTGCAAAAATAAATAAATAAATAAATAATAACCTTTTCTGTTCTAATGTGATCCAAGGAGCACCCACAAAGTGCTTGGCACTCAGCCCCGGCCTCCCACGTGATACCTGCTGAATGCCCGGGCCTCTCATTGTCATCAGCATTGCTGTCAGTGTGGTTGTGACCATCCCGTCGCCGTCACCCCTGTGCCCAGCAGCAGCTGCACCTCATGCTTGCCACCCTCCCCATCAGCTCGGCGGTGGCGGTGGCATCACTGTTCTCACCATCATCACCGCCATCATCACTGCCTGTGCTTATTAGTGCGAGGAGACCTCTCCATTGTGTTTTGGGAGGCAGGGCTGGCCCGGGTTCTGAAAACAGAACACCACCCCAGAAGATTCAGAAATCTGAGATAGCCAGGTTATTTTCGAGAATGCACAGTAGTCGAAATGATTAGAACTTTTGCCAGGAGAGGTTTTGAAGGGTATAGTAAGGAGCATAGACAAGGAGACATTGCCAGCATCCCTGGGCCAGCATTTAGCACGGCCTCAGAGTGAAACACAAGCTGGACAAGAGCTTAGAAATACTGAAGTCTGCAGGGCATAGGAAGGAAAGCGTGCCGGAGGATGAGCCTAGAACCAAAAGAATTCAGTTCTCGGGTGTGACAGCACAGACCTGCAATCCCAGCACTTGGGAGGCTGAAGCAGGAGAAGAGCCATGAATCCGAGGCCAACCCGGGCTACATGGTGAGACCCTATCTCAGAAAGAAATAAATGCAGCCAGTAATAATGGAATCCAAGATGGCTAAGGTCTTTCCCCAAAGGTTGAAAGGTGGGTTTCTTCCTCCTTGCACCGCTAATAAAAGTGTCCCTTCCCTCTTCAGTTTACAGAACACCTGAACGCTTGCAGCTGTGATGAGTGTCTGCCAAGGTTGGCAGGGCTGCAGGACTGGCTCTGACGCAGGTGTGAGATGGTGAAGGCTCACTTCCGGTGCTGTGGACAATTGGCCACGTGTGAGCCGACTCCTGTATAACCCAGGAGCTCCGTGAGCAGGGCCTCTTCCTTTCCAGTAAGTGGCCAGATATTTTAGAACTTTTGAAAGAACCATACAGGGAAGGACGGGGAAGAGAAAGCAAAGGAAAGGGGAGAAGAGGAGAGGGCTGGGAGGAAAGGAGATGAAAGGAGAGGCGAAACATTATGAAATATATAAACTTTTCCTTTGGTTATTACATTTATTGGTTTTATTTTAAAAGATTTTCATTTAAAAATATATGTCCTTAAATTTTCAAGAAGATATCTACTGTACAATGTAACACATGTGTTCAGAGCTGGTAGCAGGAATGTGGAGATGAAATAAATGTTGTCCTTGCTCTTGGGAAGCCCTAGAGCCCACACAGGGCCCAAGTGTGGAGGTGCAGAGGAGGGCCCCGAGGAGGAAGCCAGGGGAAGCCCGGAGGAGGGCGTCCCGTGGGTCCGGGGGTCCAGGCACACCCACTGCAGGAGGGCGTGGGGGCCCTGGTGCCACAGTGGTGGAGTCATTGGCCATATGGTGACCATATTTTCTGAATCAAAAATCAAGATACATGATCTGACACGAGGTTTGATGATGGGACAGAATATTTGAAATCAAGGCCTTCCAAAGAAACCTAGGACATATGGCTACCATATCCATGTGCATTCCCATGCAGAGAGAGGGCACGGTTTGATCCACAGGATAACCAAAGCCAGGAATCGGGCAGAAAATTGACATCAGTGCCTGCCTGTGAATGTGTGAGGCTGCACTGCCCTTCCTTGTCTATCCTTTTGAGCAAGAGCAAGGGGCCCTTGATACTCAAGAAAGACCCTAGACCAAAGGAGGCCACCAGGGTGTGCACCTAGAAGAGCCATCCAAAGCCATCGAGGCCTAAGCTCCGCCTTGCCACTCCAGTGCGGGAACTGAGGCTCGGAAAGCGGAAAGGACCCCTCAGAAGCATTGTACCTGTGAGGGGGCAGGGCTCTGGCTAGGTGTCTTTGTTTCAAGGCCACGAGAGTTGAATTTAGGGACACATCTGTGAAACCCAAGAACAATGAGAAACCCCCACATACCAGCCCTGGCCACAGGAAGCTGTATTTAGTAGAACCATTCCAGGCCAAGCAACCAAGGTACCAAGTGCGATGTCTGTGGGTTCAGCTCTCTCTAGACACTGATGAGGCTCTCTTGTTTGGAGCAGTTGATAAGCCAACAAGTCCCAAGGACTCTGAGTGTTCGTCTAATCAGTGACACGTCAGCCTGGTGGTGAAACTACAAAAAA
>NW_004527165.1:0-1896 GCF_000260255.1 Octodon degus
CTTCTTCCTGCTGCAGCCATTAGAGTTAAACCCTTTGTGTCACTCTGGCAAGATGTTCTGCTCCTGAGTCAGCTAGGTGGGTCTTGCCTCTAGCCTCTTTGCAGGGAGTTCTGTTGAAGGGTTCTATGATAGGCTTGCACTCTGGGTCGAATGAGGTTTTAGTGGGTCCCAGGCAGTCTCACTCACACATGAGGCCTCCACTCTGGGCCTGTGCTCTAAGTCTATTCAGGTTCCGGAAGCCCAGGCAGTGTCACTCACTCACCGGGCCTGCGCTCTGCATCTACTCAGGATCCGGTGGCCCTGGGTGGTCTCACTTACACGCTGGGCCTGTGCTCTGGATATATTCCAAAAAATCACTTTTTAATTGTCTTTTTTTGACAAGACACAGAATTAAAACCTTATAGTAAGCTCTTGTTTAAAGAAGTTTACAAGTTTGTTAAAGCTCAAATCTGGAAACCATGTCTCTATGGGATGTTAAATCTCCTAGAAATATTTTTTTTCTGTGTCCAACCTAATAAACTTACACTAGAAGTTTAAAACAATAAGTAAAATAAAATATCT
This sequence comes from Octodon degus, assembly GCF_000260255.1. NCBI lineage: Eukaryota > Metazoa > Chordata > Mammalia > Rodentia > Octodontidae > Octodon > Octodon degus. The sequence continues at coordinate 562 of NW_004527165.1, forward strand.
GACTATTATTTTCAGTATTAGGAATTGATATTGCATATCAATTTGTATTCTTCCTACTCCTGTATGACTATTTTCTTTCATTTTATTGTTTCTAATTTATGATGTCCTTTGTGCTGTTAGGAGACTCTACCCCTTTCATTGTTTGATCTTATCATATACATACCCAATATTAAGGGTATCAGACATTAAGCAGAAACATATCCACATTTATCTGACATGTTATTTAAAGTTATTGTAAATCATGAATATTTTAAAGTGACAAATATTGCCTGTGAACTTCAAGAGCATAGATGATTATCAGTGTACACTTGAACCTATACTATTTGTTAACATAGCATAATGCTTGAATTTAAATGAAAACTTTTCTCAAACATTTTTCTCTCTTATATGAAAAGAAAAATCTCAGAAAAGTTAAGAAGGGCTGGCCAAATAGCTCAGTGGATTAAAGCACCTGCAAGCAGGCACAGGGGCCAAGGGTTCAATCCCCAGGCCTGTGGTGCAGCCATCCCCCAAAAGTTATGCCTAGAAAGCTATTGAGATTGGGCATGGTGGTGTGTGCCTGTAATCCCAGCACTTGGGCGGCTGTAATCAGGAGACTCACTATGAGTCTGATGAAGTAGTGAAACCCTGAACTCCCTGTAGACCCTTCCCTATAATATGCAAGGAAGAAAGAAAGAAAGAAAGAAAGAAAGAAAGAAAGAAAGAAAGAAAGAAAGAAAGAAAGAAAAGATACATAAGGGGACATCTCAATCATCAGTGATGATCTAGATTTATAAAGATAAATAAATAATATATGGACCTATAATTTTCTATTATTTTGTTATAAAGCACTACTGACCTTTCTTTATAAAGGGTTGTCAAATTGAAACATTCTAACTGGCAAACCAGGAAATTTGAGACCTTTTATCTACTTGGTTCTGCTTTTTAAGAAACTCTTCTGTTTGTGACACTAAAAAATAGATGTTTTTACCAACTGTCCATCAGGCCAACAGGTTGACAGGATTCATAAGTTCAGTATATAAGTGTTTCAAGTGGAAGCCACTTAATTGAAAAACCTGTGACAATCACAGCTTGTGAGAGTAAATACATGATACCGGGCTTTAAATCAATATGTTGAACAGTAATCTTTTAAAACATTTTTAATGTCTCCTCTACTCACTAATTATTGGTATTTCTGTCAGGAAAAATAAGTGTACAAGTTTTATTCCCATTTAAATGACTCAAATCAATTTGAAAGGCCTCCTATATTAAAAAGACCTATAGGGGCTGGGGAGATGGCTCAGTGGAATAAGCACTTCCATGGAAAGTGCAAGGCCCTGAATTCAATCCCCGGTT
>NW_004527165.1:2771-4423 GCF_000260255.1 Octodon degus
CAAAATAACCCAGTGTATGGAGTCAAAGTTTAACATGTCAATATTTAATGGAAGTCAAATAGTACATAATATTAGTGAGTTATCAGCACAACTGGCAATTGCTGAGGTAGTTGACTTGAGCCTTTTACAGCCCAGCATTTTAATATGGCTTTACTTTTTGTACCTCATGATTACACTTTTCTGTTAGATGGTTAAGACCAAGTTAAAGCAAGACTATATTTATAATTAAAAATGTAACTTTTGCTATCTCACAAGGTCAGTGAAATCCCCTCAGCATTTACCCTGGAACCATGAACGGCACCTCATAAATCTTTTTTCAGTGCCAGCCATCTGAATGAGTCAAGGCTATTGCTTGACCAATTTTCTCTCTGTGAAAACTTGAGAGAATTTTTTCTCTCTACGTGACTCATCTTGGGTGCACTATGCAACATCAATCACTTTCCTCTGTGGCCCCATAATCTCCTTGATCAGAAAATTTGAGACAACACTTAGTTACAGAATGTCACAGCAAAAGTTCTTTTACGTCCTGAGTCATCATACCTTGAAGGGATAAGGCCAAAATATTGACTATCTTTTTAGCCCATCTCTTTGTCTAATTTTGGGTCTTCAAACTTTAGTTGTGAAACATCCAAAATAGAAGCTTAATTATATTATTACACTGTAACAGAGACAGTTAAGCTTAACATCACTATTTGTCTGAATATCAAATACCTTAGACATAAAATGGAGCTTTTATTTTCCTACATCCATGGATATTCTAAAATAGTCCCCACAGACTATTAAAAAAATTACACATTTTTGCACAGAAATTTAGAAATCAAACCATATATATAACATTGTAGGAGGACAATCTTATGACATTTTGTTTTTCTTGGTTCTTGTTTACATTTATTATCTTTTTTAAAAATTACTTTAAAGAGAATATAGCAATAATTGACGTGACATTAGAAGCAGAAGCACTTAGAAGAACAAAATGACAGGTATTTTGAACATGGTTTTAGTATAAAATATTGCTGTCCAAAAAGTAGTTGCTTAGTTCACAGGTATCACCATATAGAATTATTCAGGGTAGGAATTGTACCCATTAACTGTTATTATAAAAACCCTGATGGAAATTCTTAGGACCATTGCCTTAACCATCTTGTTTATATAAATTTATGGTTTTGTCCCTACTATATTTCCTAACTCTTCAACTTTCTCTCTCTTTATTGTTTAACCCTTAAATTATCTCTTTCCATTTATCTGTGTTATGCCTTTCAATTTTTATTTCTTATTTTGAGTTCATACACTAGGGAGACAACACGATATTTACACGTCTGGTTTATTTCAGTTATGACTATAGCTTCAAGTTGCAACCACTCATATAGGAAGGGTTTGAGTTTGTTTTTCTTTATACTACTCTGTTGTAATAAAACACCACATCTTTTTCATCCATTTCTCAGGTGATGGGCATTTTGGTTGTTTCCAAGATTTGACTATCACAAATTGTGCTTCTATAAACATAAGTGCACATATATCAGTATGATAGGTTTTCAGTAATTTTCAGAAAATTCCCAGAAGGGGGATAGCTGTATTAAACGGGACTTCCAGTCCTAGTTTTTTGAGGAGTCTCCACACTGATTTCCATAATGATTGTACCAGTCTACATTTCC
>NW_004527166.1:0-514 GCF_000260255.1 Octodon degus
AAAAAAAAAAAAAGATTCCCTTCTTATAAAATATACCTTAATTCTGGAAGCATATGTGTTTATAAAGTTTGGAAGCTAGTAAAGAGATTATTGTCTGAAACATGTTCCAGGTGGTAGAGCACTAGCCTAACATGTTTGAAGGGTTTGATCCATAGTGCCCCCTAAAAAGAAAAGAAAACCCATAAAACTAGTATTTACATCAACAGGTATATATACCAATAAATATTTATATTATTCTCAAGCAAACTGGCTTTATAAATTTAAATTTTTATTATGAATTATAATATATAGGCAGCAGAGTATACAAAACAAACGATTTTTAAAATTTTTTTTTAAATTTTATTGAGAAACAGTTATGAATGAGACAGTTTCAAAGCTGATTAATAGGACAGTTTTGATAATCAATGCCTTGTACATTGTTATCTTCTTAGTGGTTATCCATAGTACAAAAAGCAGACAGGATATCCTGTCCAAACACTATTAGTACACCTCTTCTTATTGAATTAAGCAAAAG
>NW_004527166.1:1269-2439 GCF_000260255.1 Octodon degus
CTCTTTGGCTCCATAATCTCCTTGATCAGAAAATTTGGAGCAGAACTGAGTTACATGATGTTACATTACAGGTTCTCCTATATCCTGAGTCTTCACTGACCTTGAAAGGCTAGGGCCAAAATGTTGGCTGACCTTGCAGCCCTTCCTTTTCTCCACTTTTGATCTGCTAACTTAGGTTGTTAACCTTCCAGAAAAGAAGCTTATTATTAACCTGCAATATATGCAGTTTAGTTTACCCTATCTGTCTAAATATCGAACATCTTTGGAACAGGTATTTTTCATCAAATATTGATATGTTGACCTTTAAGTCCTTACAGAATATGAAGGAAAAATAATTTAAAAAAACTAGAAATAATCATTTACATATTTTTACAAAGAAATTTAGAAATCTAACCATATACAGAATTGTAACAGGACAGACCTGTGACTTTTTTTTTTCTTGTGTCTTTTTTTTTTTCATTTATTACCTTTTTTTAAAGAAGAAAAAAACCTTTACTTGAGAGACAGTATGGTAATAATTGGTATGTCATGACAAGAAGTACATATTTAGAGGACCAGGATGACAGGCACTCCAAGCGTGACCCCTCTATTACACATTGCCGTCCTCAGTGCTCACAGGCACCAGCATATACAGTTAGTCAGGGTGAGAATCTCACCAGCCAACCGCTAGTCTCAAAAACCTGCTGATGTCCCCCAGGATCACTGCCCCACCCATCTCATACGTACAAATGTATGACTTTGCCCCTGTCATGTTTCCCAGCTTTTCTCCTTGCCCGCTCCTCATTTTCTAATCCTCAAGTTCTCGCTTTCCTTTTATTTGTGTTGAGTTCTTACACTAGGGAGACAATACGATATTTACACATATGGGTCTGGTTTATTTGACTTATATCTTCTAGTGGCATAACTTGGAGAGTTTTTTGTTTTTGTTTTTGTCAGAACTGGGTATTTGAACTCAGGCCTTTGTGCTTGCCGGCAAGTGCTTATTCTGCTGTGTCGGGCGCCCTCCCGTCCAGCAGGAAAGGACTCAACACGATTTGTGCGGCGGAAAGGCTTTAATCGTTCTCCTAAGTGATGCGCCCCGAGAGAGCACAGTTCCTCTCTCCGTCCCTCTTCCTGTCTCTGACCCTCCGCGTCGCGGAGCGTTTCTTTTATATCCTCACACTGTCCAAT
>NW_004527166.1:3129-4462 GCF_000260255.1 Octodon degus
TCCAGAAGCCCACCTGAGTACCTTTTTCCAATTATAGCTGCCTCCTTTCTACCTAAAGGTAACCATCATTCTTACATTAATTATGTTCATGCCTCCTTTTCATTATATTTTTGATCTCTTCTTTTATTGCTGCTGTTAAAAACATGTTAAATGCTCTGTCTCTGTCTTTTTTTTTTTTTTTTTGGCGGAACTGGGGATTGAACTCAGGCCCTTGTGCTTGCCAGGGAAGCACTTAATTCTACTGAGCCATCTCCCCGGCCCCTGTCTCTGTCTTTTTTCATTCACTGATATAACTTGTATAGGGCTCGGGATGTAGCTCAGGCGAAGAGCCTGTGCCTGTGTTCAGTTCCCCAGGACTGGAAAAAAAATTTGTCTTAAATAATTCGTACAATTTTGTGGCAAAGCCATCTGATCCTGAAGATTTCTTAGTAGGAAGGTTTGAGTTATGACTTTTATTCAGTTTAATAATTAAATTATTAATGTAATTTTCTTTTTTTTGGACCGGGGATTGAACTCAGGCCCTTGCGCTTGCCAGGGAAGTGCTTATTCCACTGAGCCATCTTCCCGGCCCAATATTAATGTAATTTTAAAATAATCTATAGCTACAAAATTTTTTTTGTTCTTATATTGGTTTCCCTAAGTTGTATATTTCTTTTTTCTTTTTTTAATTTTTATTTGTGTATGTGTGTGTGTGGCCAGCTCAGCCCACCAGGGGTGGGGGATTGAACCGTAGTCCCTGTGCTTTGCTAAGCTTGTTCTAAGTAGGTGCTTTAGACCACTGAGCCATCTCACCAGTCCCCACCTAAGTTGTATATTTCTAAAAATTATTTCTTCAAGCTTTTCAAATCTGTTGGCATAAAGTCAAAAATATTTTTTATTTTTTGTTTTTAGTATAGGCTCTACAGGTTCTCACTACACAGATTGGACTATGATTCTGTTTTCAACCTCCCAAGTGCTGGGATTACAGGTGTGAATTGCCACTCCCAGTCTCAATCTCTTTTGTGCCCCTGGGGTGGGGCTGGTGAACCCCGACCTCTGCATTCTGCCTAAGCAGGCGCTTTAGTCTGCTGAGCTATCTGGCTGGCCCAGAAAATATTTTCATTATGTTTGCATGATCGGTTGTAATTTTTTTTCCGGAACTGGGTTTTGAACTTAGGCCCTTGCCCTTGCCAGTGAAGTGCTTATTCTACTGAGCCATCTCCCTGGCCCCTAATTTTTGCCTTTTAGGATTTTTTTTTTCTTTTTTTTCAGAACTGGGGATTGAACTCAGGCCCTTGCACTTGCCAGGCAAGTACTTATTCTACTGAGCCATCTCCCCGGCTCCTAATTTTTA
>NW_004527167.1:0-1770 GCF_000260255.1 Octodon degus
GATTGAACCGTGGTCCCTGTGCTTTGCTAAGCTTGTTCTAAGTAGGTGCTTTAGACCACTGAGCCATCTCACCAGCCCCCAAAAAACTGTCTTTCAATACCAAAAACAAACACACAGAATTGTCTTTCAAAAACCACCAAAATCTCTATCTTCTTACAGCTAAAACTGGTATGTTTCTTCTTGTATTTCTTCTTGTATAAAACTGATATTTTTCTTCATATTTTATCTTCTTACAGCTAAAACTTAGCACAAGAGTATATCAAATTTATAGATATCTCAATCAGCTGAGAGGTCTAGAGGCCTACTGGTTATAATCACTACTCTAATCCCTCAAGAGCAATGTTTGGATGTGGCTCCTTCCCTAAACTGTTTCTGTTCTAGCACTTATGCTTTGGTCATATGTGTTTTAATCTCTTCATAAAATTTGTTTATTGTCACCTAGAGACTGCATTCTCACCTATACTGTACTTAGCACCACTTGGTCTAATTAATCCAGATAGGCAACAGTCAGCCAGGTGATCCAGAGTATCTGGATCAACCCCTTCTCAAAAATGCCTTGGTTTTCATGTATCCTTGCCACATGACTTGCTCCCTTATTGGATCAATATTAGCTAAATGACTATGCCCATAATGCTGTAGATGGATTACAGTTTGACCCATATTCTCCCCACATTGTGACCTTACTATACAAATTTCTCCTGACAAAGGGGCTTAGTGGCAACCCACTTGGAATACCCTTCTGTCTCTCAGGAGCTATTGCTCAAGGAACCATTCCTAGTCTTAGGGTTGGCAAGATAGCTCAGCAGACTATGTGCCAGCTGAGGCAAGCACAGGGACCAGGATTCAATCCCCAGCACCACATGCTGAACCAGCCCCATCCCCTGGCTCATTACTGAGCCACATGCCTGTAATCCCAGTGCTGGAGAGGCTGAAACAAGAGAATCACTATGAGTCTGAGCTGCAGAGTGAGACCCTGTACCTGCCAGGAGGGGCTGGCATGGCATGCCAGGGATCAAATCCAGTCCCTGCATCTGCCTTAATTCATTTTTAAAAAATCTTCTTTCCCTCCCTTTCCTTCCCTTCCCTCCATCTCTTGACCTTCCTATGAGAGAAAAATCTATCTCCCTACTTCCTTATTTTTTATTTTGCCTTTAACTTATAATTTGAGTTTCCTATACGAGAGAAACCATGTAATTTTTAACTTGTGTGTCTGATTTATTTCACTTACCATGATGATCTTAAATACATTTTTTCCATGAATGATCCAACTTCATCATTTTTTTATGGAAAAGTAGTACTCCATTGCGTGTAAAGATCACATTTTCTTTATCCATTCATGAGTTGATATAGGCTATTTCCAAGGTTTAGCTATTATACCATAAACATGGCTTTGCATCTACCACTGTGATATGATGTCTTTCTTTCTTTTTTCTTTCTTTCTTTCTTTCTTTCTTTCTTTCTTTCTTTCTTTCTTTCTTTCTCTCTTTTTTTGTAGAACCAGGGATTGAACTCAGGCCATTGCATTTGCCAGTGAAGTGCTTATTCCACTGAGTCATCTCCCTGGCCCTTGATGTCTTTAGCTCTTTCAGGACGCTACCTAGGGAATGGCTGGATCAAATGGAGTTTCTAGTTTTGGCTTTTCAAGGACTCTTCCTAATGATTTTCAGAATATTATATTAGTTTACATTCTCCCCAACACCATAAAAGAGTTCCATCCTTTCTCCTACAGCCTCATCAACTTTTTTTTCTTCTTTCTTTTTTCTTTTCTTT
>NW_004527167.1:3225-4427 GCF_000260255.1 Octodon degus
TTTTGTATCTGATAAGGTCAGTCAAGTACCCTCAGGATTTACCCTGAAACCCTGTACCGCAGTTTGTAGATCGTTTGTCAGTGTCAGTCATGTGGATGAGTCACGGCCATTGCTTGACCAGTTTTCTCTCTGTGAAAGCCAGAGAGAATGTTTTTTCTCTCCATGTGACTCTCCCCAGGCACACTCTACATCATCGATCACATTCCTCTGTGGCTCCATAATCTCCTGGATCAGAAAATTTGGAGCACAACTGAGTTACATGACATTACAGTACAGGTTCTCCTATGTCCCGAGTCTTTCTTGAAAGGCTAGGGCCAAAATGTTGGCTGACCTTGCAGCCCTTCCTTTTCTCCAATTTTGATCTGCTAACTTAAGTTGTTCACCCTCCAGAAGAGAAGCTTATTATTAACCTGCAATATATGCAGTTCGGTTTACCCTGTCTAAATATCAAACATCTTTGGTATATCATGGAACAGGTATTTTCCATCAAATATTGATATGTTGAGCTTTTGGCAGAACCAGGGATTGAACTCAGGCCCTTATGCTTGCCAGGGAAGCGCTTATTCCACTGAGTCATCTCCCCAGCATATACTGAACTTTAAGTCCTTACAGAATATGAAGGAAAAATAATTTTAAAAACTACAGATAAGCATTTACATATTTTTACAAAGAAATTTAGAAAACTAACCATCATGCCATTTTTATCATGGTAGCTTTGATATAACTTTAAATCAATGATTGTGATGCCTCTTGCTTTGCTCTTGTTATCCAGGATTTCTTTTGCTATTCTGGGGCTCTTCTGGTTCCATAAGAATTTTAGATTTTTCCTCCAATTCTGTGAAGAATGCTGTTGGTATTTTGATTTGGTCTGTGTTAAGTCTGTGTGTCAACTTTAGAAGTGTAACCATTGTGATGATATCAGTTTTGCTAATCCTGGAAAAAGAAATATCTTTCCATTTTCTAATATTCTTTTGATTTCCTCTGTCAGAGTGCCATAATTTTCATTTATAGAGGACTTTCATTTCCTTTGTCAGAGTCTTTTTTTTTTTTTCTTTTGCTGGCTTAACCTGCCCTGAGGGCAGAGCTGGCGTGGCAAGTGGTGCCGGGATTGGGATCGAACCACGGTCCCCTGTGCCTGCCTAAGCTTGCCTAAGTGGGCACTTTAGATAGCTGAGCTATGTTAGAGTAATTCTTTTTTTTTT
>NW_004527168.1:0-4333 GCF_000260255.1 Octodon degus
ATAATAAAAGGTTATTTTCTGTAAATATAATGTCAAAATCTACATGTTGGGATAGCTCAATGAATACTGACCCATAACACCTATCTGAGGTTACTGTTAGATTTTGGAAGTATTGGTCATATTCGTTATGTTTCTATCCAAGAGCAAAGAATATCGTTCCATTTTCTGATATCTGCTTCAATCTCCTTTTTAGAGTACTGTACATTTCAACGTAGTTGTCCTTTACATCCTTCATTAGATTCCTAGACATTTTATTTTTAGGGGATGCTATTGTGAAAGGTATTGTTTCCCTAATTTTTCTCTCAATATGTTTTTTATTCATGTAAAGGAAGGCTATTTACTATTGAATGTTGACTTTTTATCCAGCTATGCTACTAAATTTGATATTAAATCTAGCAGTTTTTTAGTGGAGTTTTGGAGTCTTCTATATAGAGAATCATGGCATCTGTGAATAACGATAATTTAACTCCATCTTCTTCTATCATTATTCCTTTTACCTTTTTCTCTTGCTGGCTAATGTTTCCCAGACTATAATGAGTAAGAGTGGAGACAGTGGACATCCTTGTCTTGTTCCTCGCTTTAGAGAGAAAGCTTTCAGGTTTTGTGCATTTAGAATGATGTTGGCTGTTGATTTGTCATAGATGGCTCTTATCTGATTGAGATAGAGACCACCTATTCTAATTTTCTGTAGGGTTTTTGTTTAATCATGAATATGTGCTAGACATTGTCAAAAGCTTTTTCTGCATGTATTGATAACATTCTGTGGCTTTTGTCCTTGGCTCTGTTAATATGGTGCATTATATTTATTGATGTATGTATGTTGAACCATCCCTGCATCCCCTGGATGAATCCCACTTAGTTGTGGTGTATAATCTCTTTGGATGATTTTATGCATGCTGCTCGCCAGCTTCTAATTGAGGATTGTTTGCATCTAGGTGTTTTAGGGAGATTTCTTGTAGGCAGCTAAATTACAACAGAAGTATTGTGGGCAGTCAGACAGGGCTAGGCTCTCAAGGAGACAATATGGAAGACAAGGTGACTTTGCAAATTTGGAAGAGACAGACACTCCAGCTATGGGCCTGACCTTAAGACAAAAGAAAAGATGAATGCAGCCACATACTTCTCTGGGGATGGGCTTCAGGGATTGATATTATAAATAGGTATCTAAATTACCTTGAAAGGCCAGTCACTAGACCAACTTCCAACAGGAAGAGACCCAGTTCCATATTCATGCCCTCTTGCTACATGACTCACTTCTCCATTTGATCACTATTTAGTCAATTTTACCTGAGCAAGGGTGCTTGTAATTTCATTCATTGGTTGACAACAGTTTTGTCCTTCCTCATACCTACCTAGGCAGGTTCCTGTGTTCTCCACCTTAGACCCACCTCACTAGATGGTTTTACTCTACAAAAATTCCAGGAAGAGACAGCTTCCCAACACAAACCACTTGGGCCCCCCTTCTTTCTCTCTCTTAGAGAGGAGCTTTCTTTCCCCCAATAAATACTGCTCTTAACCTCTGTTTGTTCCTAAAATTCATTCTTCAGTTTTAGAGAACATGAACTCATCCCAGGTACCTTTCAGGTTGGGAGCTCCATTCCCCTATATTAGATTGACCTTCAATTTATTACTTTAATTACTTTATTTATTGTATTTTAAGGAAGGGTCTACCAGGTGTTCAGGGTCTCACTACTAGAATGTGCTCAGTGATCTGCCTGTTTATAGCCTCCCAAGAGCTGGGATTACAGGTGTGCACCACCACACTTAGTCTCAATTACCACCTCAGTGCACCCCAGGGGGCAGGACCAGCATGGCAGGCCTGGGGATCACTCCATAATCCACTGAGCTATTTGGCTGGCCCCAATTCTTTTTCTTAGTTTGGTCCTTCTCTGGTTTTGGTATCAGTTTAATGCTTGCTTTCAGGAGAGAATTTGGGAGAATTGCTTCCCTTTCAATTTCAGTTTAAGAAGTAGTGGTATTAGGTCTTCTCTAAATTTCTTATAGAATTCATCAGTGAATCTATATTTCTGAGATTTTCTTTATTAGTAGCTTTTTAATTTCATATTTGACTTTATTGATTAATATTTGTTTACTGTCTTAGTTACTCTTCTCTACTTGCAGGGGCAAAATACCCAACACCCCAAATGAAGGAAGGAAAGGTTTATTTAGCTCACAGTGGCTCATAGCAAAGAGCAGAGAGCAAAATGATGGAACTAAATAAGAAAGGGGGATACAGATGAATGACCATTTTGTATCTCTGTATTCAAAATGGTTAGGATGGATATATAGCTATATTCTCTTAACTCAAGGAATAGAGGGATTTGTTCTAATTGTGTTTGTACATAGGATATCATGTCTGTATCTTGTACAAAATAACCACTAGGAAGGCACTGTGCAATGTGTTAACTATTGGAACTGTCCTACCAATTTGATTTGAAACTGGCTCATTGCTATTTATTTCTCAATAAAATTATGGAACAAACAAACAAATAAATAAAGGGAATAGCCGCAGTTTAGACAGCTAGCTAGGCTCTCTCCCATCCTTAACATTGTTATACAAATTACCTGCCCCAGGGTGGGTGCAGCACCCAAACCCAAAATAATCAATCACAAACTCCAGAAGCTTCTTCATGACTGCAAGAGGCTTTGGGGGGAAACCTAGACAAAAAACCAAAAAAAATTCTCTTATGGTTTTTATACTTCTGGATTCAGTTTTTTTCCTCCATAATTCTATTGATAAAAAAAATAGCAATGAGACAGATTCAAATCAAATTGGTAGGACAGTTTCAATCATAACACATTGCATACATTCTTCCTAGTGGTTAACTGCTGTACAAGATGCGGGGCATGATATCCTATTTACAAACACCATTAGAACAAATCCCTCTATTCATTAAGAGAATGTAACTATATATCAATCCTAACCACTTTGAATACACAGATACAAAATGGACATTCATCTGTATACCCATTTTTTGTTAAGTTCAGTTATTTTAATATTATAGGTGTGCAAACTCAGCAAAATATTCTAAAAGAGTCCAGTTGTCCATAATAGTATTGGGTCTACCACTTGACTGGCAATGTCAGAAATTATTGACCTGAGTCCCCTACAGCTCAACATAACAGCATGGCTTGACTTCTTATATTTCGTTTTTATAATTTTCTGCTGGATGGTTAAGACCAAGGTAAAGCAGGACCCATGCAACAAGAGTTGTAGCTTTTGGGTCTGAGAAGGTCAGTGAAATCCCCTCAGGATTTATCCTGAGATCCTGTACCTCAGACTGTAGAACCTTTGTAAGTGTCAGCCATGTGGATGAGTCACGGCCATTGCTTGGCCAATGTGCTCTCTGTGAAAACCTGAGAGAATGTTTTCTCTCCATGTGACTCTACTTAGGCACACTCTACATCATCGATCACTTTCCTCTTTGGTCCCATAATCTCCTTGATCAGAAAATTTAGGAAACTACCAAGTTACATGACGTTACAGTACAAGTTCTCATATGTCCTGAGTCTTAATTGACCTTAGAAGGCTAGGGCCAAAATGTTGGCTTTCCTTGCAGCCCTCCTTGTTCTCTAATTTAGGTCTGTAAACTTAGGTTGTTAACCATTCAGGAGACAAGCTTATTGTTATTACCATACAACTTAGGCTGTTAAGCTTAACCTCACTATCTGTCTGCATACCAAACATCTTAGACATAATATGGAACAGGTATTTTTCATCAAGTATTGATATGTTGAACTTTAAGTCCCTACAGAATATGATAAAAATGTAATAAAAAATTAAAAATTAGAATATATTTTAAAAATAGGAATAAAAAATTATATACTTCTTATGTTTACACATAAGTCAAAAAAACTAACCATATAGAACCTTGAAGCAGGACAGTCCCACAATATTCCTTTTCCTGTCTCTAGCTTACATTCACCACCCCCTTCTTTTTGAACAACCATCTACCTGAGAGACACCATAGCAGCAACTGGCATGTCATGACAAGCAGCCCATATTCAGAAGACCAAAATGACAAGCACTGGAAGCATGAAACTACTATTACAGGTATTAGTACATACAGTTAGTCAGGGTAAGAATCTTTCCAATTAACTGCTAGATTAAAAAATCTTTTGAAGATTATCAGAATCATTGCCTTGCCCACCTTCTACGTATAAATATATGGCTTGACATATTCACATTTCCTAGCTCTTCTCCTTTCCCTCTTTTCATTAGTTAGTCCTCGAGATCCTGCTTTCCTTTTACTTGTATTATACCTTTCTATTTATATTTCTTCTTTTCAGTTCTTATACTAGGTAAACTATATGATATTTACACATGTGTGTC
>NW_004527169.1:0-1012 GCF_000260255.1 Octodon degus
TGTGTACTTAGCAGGTCCCTGTCTCAACATTAAAAATCTAAAATGTCCAGGGCAAACTCCTAGCATCCACCTCCAGATGTGAAAGAAATAGCCAGTGCATAGTTTTGCAAGAAGATGTGCATATCCTGTGAGTTACAAGACAGCAGGTGAAAGGAAGATTAAAGACCATGACCTATGAGGGGCGCAAGTGTTAGTGACAGGAGTCGGTGGACCCTTTACACTCACTGAACTAAAGAGGCTTCATAGTCCTAGAGGCAGCACCCACAGTGCGAGGTCTGGGATTTCCAGGTCCATGTGCTAGGGAGGGTGTCACCTGTAGGACTCAGGACCTTGCAGGGTGGCTGGGCTGCAGCAGAGCAGGGGCTGGTAGACAGTGGGTACCCAGGTGCCCCAACAGGAGACCAATTCTGATGGAGGCAAAACCAATCAACTCTAAACATTTATTAACTTTAAATCTTTATTGACCAATCGAGAGCAAAGAAACAGTTTCTATAGCCCATTACTTATATAACTTCAAACTATAAGTACATAAAAGTCACTTCTCTGTGTTGGGAGTAGCACGTCTGAGGGGACTAGCATCCTAGCCAGGCAGGGGCTTCAAAGGGTGTCCATGGGGGCTGAAAGGCACAAGGGAAGAATTAATGTGGACAAATGTGGGGGACTGTGGGCTGGACAGTGTAAGCATATCACACAGAGCACATCTAGAATGCAGAATTAAGACAACAGTGACTAGGGCTGAAACAGGCAGCAGAGGGCCCTGCAGCGAGGTGGAGGTGAGCTGGGAGGGTGGGGCTCCAGGTCTGGGATGGTGAACTGGGGCAGAGGGTGTGGTGGAGTGGAGGTGGGAGACTCAGGCTCAGGGTCAGAGGAGGGGGACAGAGGCTCAGGGTCTGAGATGGGGGATTCAGACTTAGAGTCTGAGAAGGGGGACTCAGGATCAGGGACTGGTATGGGAGACTCGGTCTCTGACTCTGAGAAGGGGGACTCAGGCTCAGGGACTGAGATGGGGGAC
>NW_004527169.1:3202-4389 GCF_000260255.1 Octodon degus
TTCACAAGTAAGGAACTCAACAGCACAGCCGGCAAGTCACAGAATAAATTAGTGTTGGTCACTACAGAGTCTTCTCGGTTTACCACTACAGTGACCTTCCCGTAAACCCATCAGAAACAGAGAACTGCCCTAATTAGAACATGCATTCGATATGCATATTGCAACTCTCCCAGCTTAGTAAGAGCATGGGACAGGCTGTTTCTGCTTCTGACTGCTTACTTGTTCCACCCAATACCAAGCATCAAATGAATGAATAAGTAAAACTTGTTAAAAAGGAGAAAGTAACCAGCTGAACACTGTGGCTCCATCATTAATCCCAGCAGTATTAGTAGGCTGAGGCAGGAGGATTGCAACCCTGAGTTCCACCAAAAATTTAGCAATTTAACAAGACCCTGTTAAAATAAAATTTTACAACGGGTTAGAAGTGTAGCAGGATTCCCAGTACAGAGAGAGTCATAATGTTCCTCCAGAAAAAAGCCCATAATTCAAGGGGAGATTTCCATGAGCATACACTGTCTGTACCACAATTGGGAAAATCAGCTGATTAATTCTACTTTTCAAATTCCCTCCATAAGCTGAACACACTTGGATCACGTAGAGAAGGTGTCAGGTCCCCTGGAGTTGGCAGGGACACAAAATTCTCCAAGGGCAATCTGTGAGAACTGAGATTAACAAGGACCTGGAGAGTGGGAGGAGAGGGAGGAAGCTTCCCGGATGCTGGACTGAGCTCCTAAGAGGCGAGGCTAAGCTCTGGGCTGAAGGGACAGGTCCACAGAGAGAAGTAAAAAGGTAGGGTTGCAGGGAGTTTACCTATCTGCCTCCTGACCACCTCCAGTGGGAAAGTAGGGTGGGGTGGAAAAGAGAGGGGGGTGGACTAGACAGAGGGAGAATCAAATCAGGGAGCCGGCAGCTGGTGACCCCCAGCTGGGGCTTGAGATGCACACTCCCTGCTCCCTCCTTCCAAAAGGAAACAAAGCCCTACACTTCCCATGACACTGAAGGAACTTTCACCCACTACTCACCCTCTTGGCTTACCTAGAATTGTTCTCTCCAACCACGTCCCTGGAACGGTTGAGGTTTGGAAAACAGCAGC
The DNA here is from genome assembly GCF_000260255.1 of Octodon degus. Lineage (NCBI taxonomy): Eukaryota > Metazoa > Chordata > Mammalia > Rodentia > Octodontidae > Octodon > Octodon degus. The sequence goes on from NW_004527169.1 coordinate 4,296, forward strand.
TGAAAATGCACTGTGAGATGTCTACGTCAAGCCCAGGGCTGAGTGGGCCCCAGCCCAGGAAGGCTCAGGGCTTTTAAGGGCCAGACCCCACCCC
>NW_004527170.1:0-2318 GCF_000260255.1 Octodon degus
GTTTTGGTTTTTTTTTTCAGAACCAGGGATTGAACTCAGGCCCTTGTGCTTGCCAGGGAAGCGCTTATTCCACTGAGCCATCTCCCTGGCCCCTGTCATTGTTTTTTAAGACAGGGTCTCATTATGTAGTTCAGACTGACCTTGAATTCACTATGTAGCCTACGCTGACCTTGAACTTCATGATCCTTCTGCCTCAGCTTCCTATATTTTCATTTGGAGACAGGGCTTTGCTGTTTGGCCTTGAGCTCATAATTGCCTTGCCTCAGCCTCCCAAATCACTGGATTACAGCTGTACCCTCATATGCTGCTGGAAGTTCTGTTTTGTTTTAAATGTATTTGGTACAGGGTTTCACTATGCAGCTTGGACTCAGTGATCCTCCTGTTTCAGCCTCCCTAGCTGGGATTATAGGTGTGCACCACTGTGCCCCAGCTTGGTGGCTGGTTCAGCCTGCCTGAGGGCAGAGCCAGCACAGCATGTGGTGCTGGGGATCAAACCAGGTTCCTGCACTTGCCTAAGCAGGTGCTTAGTCCACTGAGCTATCTTGCCAGACCTGAAGTTCTGTTTCTTATACATCTACATCTGTGTTAGTAAAAGCGCATACTTACTCCGATAAGGAGGGAAGCCAGGGATACCTGGAACCCAGAGGAGAGGGCACGTGCCAAGCACAGGAGGAGCCAGGCCAGGTGTGCAGGTCAGGGACCAGCCTATGCAAAGCTACAGGGGTGGAGACCCAGTGACAGGCCTTTCCAGAAACTCAAGGACACTGACTACGAAGGGCAGCATGGAGTGGAGAGTAGACTGGGAGAAGGAGAGATGGGGCCCAAAAACAAATGTCCGGGCCAAGGCAGTGACAAGCAGGAGAGGACATCAAGATGTGTCGGTTGGTGGGACTGCGGCCCAGTGGGACAGCATTTGCCTGGCACACTGGGTCAGATCCCAGCTTGGGAAGGAAGCCCCTCAGCCTCATCAAAGGTGTCTGGGACGGGAGTACAGAAGGAGGTGTCTGGCCGGCCACCCTTGTCCCTGCATTCAGCAGCCCTATGTGGGCTGTGGTCCCGACTGGCTGCCAGGTACCATCCCCGCTCTGAGTAGTTCACCTTGGTACACAATGCAGTGGAAAAGGACAGACAAGTGTGCTGAAAGCATGCTAGGCAAGGCCGAGGATCAAGAGTTCAAGCCCAGCCTGGGCAATGTAGTGACTTTGCAAGACCCTGTTTCAAAGTAATAGAAAATACAAGGGCTGGGGCTGGGGCTCAGTGCAAACGCCCTGTGTTCAATCCCTATTACTGGGAAGAAAAAATTTTAAAAGCCAGGCATGGGAATATGTGGGAGGTAGAGGGCTGGTGAGATGCAGTGGTCTAAAGCACCTACTTAGAACAAGCTTAGCAAAGCACAGGGACCGTGGTTCAATCCCCCAGCACCACATGCCAGCCAGCCCCGCCCCCTGGTGGGCTGAGCTGGCCACACACACACACACACACACACACACACACACACACACACACACACACACACAAATAAATAAATAAAATTTTAAAAAAATTAAAAATTTAAAAAATGTGGGAAGTAGAGTGATCCCTACAGAGGGCACAGCAAGAACAAGGGCCCTGAGGTGGGCCTGACTGCACTTGGCACTGTGAGGAGAGGGAAAGCCAGGGTGGCTGGAGCTCAGGAGTGAGGAGCCCCACAGGCCATGGGAGAGTGCAGTGGACATCGCTGTAGGGACCTGAAAAGCCAAAGCAGGGTGTTACGCCCGAGGTCCTGTCACGCCCCCGCGGGATCCACAGGAGGGCCAGCTAGGCCTCATGTACCCGTCCTCACCCCCGCTCAGGCCTCTGTGTGTGCCCACCTGGGACTCCATGCACTCCACACCAGTGTTTGTCCTGGCTGATGGCTGCTTTCAAGGCCTTGTTGGGAGGTGCAAAATACAGACTTGGGAGCTGGAATCAGGAAGATGGCAGCGGATTAGCCCAAAGGTCCTCCTCCAGCAGGGCTGCAGGGAGGTGCCCACCTGCCTCACCCGAGGACTGCCCCTGCCATAAGAAACCCATCCCACCCCTGTAGGATTGTCAGCTCACTGACTCCCTCTGCACAGTTTCAGGGTGTGTCAGCAAGAGGCCCCGGAGGGTTTCTTAGGAAGAAATTTTAGTACACAAAGGAACAGAGCGCAGGCCTTTGAGAGAGAGGCACATTATTCTTTGGACTGGGGAACATTTATTCTTCTCTTGAGAGGTGGAGACCCAGGAAGAGGTGGCCCATGCCCCAGGGGACTATTGGCCCACTTCAAGGTATGGACACAGTTGCTTTTATTTTTTTT
>NW_004527170.1:3428-4474 GCF_000260255.1 Octodon degus
TTTTTTTTTGCAGAACCGGGGATTGAACTCAGGCCCTTGTGCTTGCCAGGCAAGCGCTTATTCCACTGAGCCATCTCCCTGGCCCCTTTATTTTTCTTTTTCTTTTATTTTTTTTTTACAACTGCCCTTTTGAAACAGTCCTCAGTAGCCACTCCCAGGCCCCTGCAGGTGGCGGGTTCCATGTCCCCAGCAGCAGAGTTTATCTGAATGAATCTGCCCATCTTCTCACAGGCTGAACCATACTTGGAAGCCCTAACCCCTGGCAGAGTATCTTTGGAGACAGGTCCTTTAGGGAGATTAAAAGATCATGACCACGGAGCCCTACTCCACTAAGACTGGTGTCCTTATGAGAAGAGAAGGACACAGGACAGTTGGCATGGAGAAGAGGCCACGTGAGGAGGAGAAGGGGCTTTGCCAGAAACCCACCTTGAGCTTGGTTTTCCAGCCTCCAAAACTAACGAAAGTGAATCTGTTCTGTTTAAGCCCCCAGTCTGTGCTATGGATCACAGCAGCCCACGCTGCCCAGTACATGCCCGAGAGGTGAGTAGAAAGGAGACAAAGAAGATCAGCATTTTACAATTGTACTTTCTTTTTTTGTTCTTTTTTTCACATCAGACAGGTAATGTGCCCACATCATAACAAGGTCTGAGGGAGGCACATCACGCATAAGGCATGAATACCCAATCATCATGCTCATGAACTAAAGGATCTACAATTGTATTTTTAAGAAAAAATGCAAACCAGGTGTGGTGATGCATACCTATGATCCTAGTATTGGAGAGATTTGGGCAGAAGGATCACAAGTTTGAGGCCAACCTAGGCAAATTTCCACGATTCTGTCTCGAAAGAAAGAAAGAAGGAAAAAGAGAAAGAAAGATGGAGGTGTGGGTTAGGGTTAGAGGACCCTTGGGTTCCATCCCCCATATTGTAGTAAATAAAGAATATTAATTTTAGGGGCTGGTGAGATGGCTCAGTGGTCTAAAGCACCTACTTAGAACAAGTTTAGCAAAAACACATGGACCACGGTTCAATCCCCAGCACCACAT
>NW_004527171.1:0-4543 GCF_000260255.1 Octodon degus
CTCTCTCTCTCTCTCTCTCTCTCTCTCTCTCTCTCAAATAAATAAAAATTTTTAAAAAAGCCTAGGATGAGCTCAGGTATTTAATTTCCTGGCCAAGTACTTAATGAGTTACCCTGAAGGAGATACTTAGCCCTTATAACCCCAGAGCTGAGATTGCTAGTATTAAATACATAATCTCCTCTGAGCAGCTGATTACAGTGTAAATTAAACCACCAGCCTCATATAGTATCTGTTGTTAAAGTGAGGGCATTTGATGGGAAGAAACTGGATGCTGAAAGTTGAAATTGGAGCGTATAGAAAAACGATGAGGAACCCGGGGACACTGAGCCCCCAAATTTTGTTGAGTCTTCTTCACCAATGGGAACAGTCTCTCAGATCCTTAATGGGAATTGTTTCATTACCCCTTGTATGGGGGTAGTAACTCTGAATTGCTTGAGAGAATTCTAATGCTTCCCTGAGTCAGTGGCTTTGGAAATCAGTGCAGATTCACTTCAGGACCAAACCCCAGGACTTCCCTTTGCTTCTAGACTTATAACAAGATTCAAGCCTTGGGCCGGCGAAATAGCTCCACTGTCTAAAGCACCTTCTAAGACAAGTGCAGAGACCTCAGTTGATCCCCAGCACCACAAGCCATGCCAGTCTTGCCCTCAAGGCTGGCTGAGCCAGAAAAAGAAAGAAAGAAAGAAAGAAAGAAAGAAAGAAAGAAAGAAAGAAAGAAAGAAAGAAAGAAAGAAAGAAAATATCACCTATAGTCTGTCGCCATTGCTGCAAAGCCAAGAGGGAGGGAAGATGGTTTACATGTCAAATGGACAAGGATTGGACAGTCAGAGTCGGTCCTCGTGGAGACTATCATTAACAACAGATTTCTTCTGGGGAATAACTGAGTTTGTAATTTTGTTTTTCAAAACTCTGCTTCAGCAAGATGTGAAAAAAGGAAGAGGCTATAGAAACTCATTTGGCTCCATATATGATGATGGAAGAAGGCCACCAGGAAACCCTCCCCAAAGAATGGGTAGAATCAAACACCTTCATGGTCCCAGTCCTCCACCAATGGGATGAGGAAGGTGAATGTCTGCTCTTAAGAAGCAGACAACTGGATATACACATTCATAGGAGAAGGAAGTCAACCGGAAGTGGAGGTCAGACTGTGCTGGATGAGTAGATGGATGTATATGTCTCCCCAGGGATTGCTCTGTGCTCTCACACATAAATGAGGTCACGCCAGGAATTCTCTCTACAGGGACCTGACTTGACTGATGCTCAGTCTATAAATACATATGTGTGTTTCATTGTCTTTTTGTCTAGTTTATAAAGTATTAATATATTTTTCATAAATTAGGTTGCCTATTGACCTTTCATCTTTATATAATTAAATAACAGAAACTCAACTCTGAACCTCAAGAAAATAAATAAAAGGCTGTGTACTTAGTAAAAAAAAAAGTATCACCTATAATGAAGTATATCATACACTAAAAGAACTATATTACTTTGCCAATATTCACAGATGGAAAACTGAGGAACCACTGGATGTATATGTCTCCCCAGGGATTGCTCTGTGCTCTCACACACAAATGTGGGATATGTGTGATATCCCCCTAGATATGTGGGATAGTAGCATCAGGAATATGAAATTGGATCAGTCTCTAGTTATTGATTACTCATTAAGCAGAGAATCTGCTTTTAGTGAGGCAGATTTGGAGCTTCAAAGTATTTTTACAACTTGATTCAATGGTTGGCAAAATCATGGATCAAGAGGTAGACCATAATATATTAGCCAGAAATACCATATTTGCCTTTGTTTATTGTAGAAGAGATTCAGAAGGGGGAAAGGTAGAGGAAGAAGGGAGGGAGAGAGGGAGAGAGAGAGATGGAGACAGAGACAGAGAGATTCAATAGCTTAGATCAATTGGAATTTTACAGTGGATTTGTCATTTGAGACCTTCCTGCCCAGTCTCAAAAGGTCCTTAATACCTAGTCTCAATATCCCTGAAGAGCACAACTGTCACTCTTCTCGATAGAGCAGACCACACGGGGGCCCTGGAATCATTGTGCTGGGGGACGTGAATGCAGTAGGAGCAACTGGTCCCCAGGGTAACAGATGCCACATGGCTGCAGCAAACTACATGAGCTAATAATCATGTGAATCAATTCCTTAAACAAATGTATTATAGATAGATACAGATCTCTTGTTTTTTTTTTTTACTGTCAAAACGTTTATTGCAAAATGGAGTCTTAGAACAAAAGAAAGCAAAGAAAAGTTCACATCAAAATGAAATGTATGACACCAACTTGGATTTCTGAATACATTGTGGACTCTGTGCTGGAATATCAAATTCCAATATGCAGTCAGTAACTGAGTAGTCTTACCACACAAGAGTAAAATTTAATCTTTCATACAAACATTATACATGATACTTGGCATAGGACTTGCTCAGAATAACATTGCAATAGAATAACTGAGAGAAAGTTTCTGCTTAAAAAAAAATAAAGTGATAATGCCATCTACTTGAAGCTCACACCCAAGGAATACAAAAATTATTTAACACAAAATTTTAAAAGTGCAAAAGTAGTATGTGCAGTGTATTATCTGATATTAAAAACACACACTGTTCTGCATACAATATAAAAGAATTAATGGAGGTGCCTGAAGTCATAGTTCTGAAGTAAATAACCACATGCCAGAAAGCTCCTCAAAAGCAGCAGAGCGCATATGAAGTCAGTCTCAGAAAACATGGCCATTCCCTAGTTTCCCGACAAACACGCATTTTTCACCATAGAAATGCTACATCTAATGCTATTAGGCTCTGCTAGATTAAAACAGATCAGAGTCTGTCTGGCAATGCTTAAAATCTCAAGGAAAACAGTCTTGCTCAAATGCGTCAAAAGGTGCCTGATTATAGAAAGCTTATGCTCTATCATATATGTGGTATGGTGAGACGACTAGTCTTACACAAGGCTGCAACAAGTTTAGTGTAACGAAATTTTTTAAAAAAGAGTATCAATATTTAAATAAGACCAAGTTTTAAAGCTGTGCTTTTGTAACACTCTTACCACTCGAATGGAAAATTAAAGTTATATACACAGTAGTACCTTACTAAGAGAAGTCAGTTTGGATCTCTCTTGCATCCTCACCCAACCCCCTAATTTGTTTCATTTTGATGTGGATCAAGTTTAGGTACCTGAGCTGGTGTTAAGGTCTAATAAATCCACTGCATGTTTAAAAGACTCAAGGGCTAAAAGCCCAGACCTCAGTATTTCCAGAACATCAAAAATTGTGTGCTCCGTGCCTACATCTGCCTCACCATGGTTCTTTATATAAAGTGTTAAAATGTGGCTTTAGGAGTGAATTGATCCGGGAGTTGAAGAGGGCTCCAAAGGTGGGAAGTAAAGTCTGTGTCTCTGTGGCCGGTCAGTGTGTGTTTTGTGTCCATTCTTCTGTCATACAAAAAAAGAAGAAATATTGCAGTGAATGAGGATTCCTCTGCATTTTAGAACTGCTTTTTCTACTGTAGTTGGCTTTTGAATGAGGATGACAATGGAAGAGACGAAAATGAAGCTGAGACCACTTCCATGGTTTCTATGCCCCTCTACGCAGTCATGTATCCTGTGTTTAATGAGTTAGAACGAGTAAATCTGTCTGCAGCTCAAACACTGAGAGCTGCTTTCATTAAGGCTGAAAAAGAAAATCCAGGTCTCACACAAGACATCATTATGAAAATTTTAGAGAAAAAAAGTGTAGAAGTGAACTTCACCGAGTCCCTTCTTCGAATGGCAGCTGACGACGTAGAAGAGTATATGATTGAACGACCAGAGCCAGAATTCCAGGACCTGAATGAAAAGGCACGAGCACTTAAACAAATTCTCAGTAAGATCCCAGATGAGATCAATGACAGAGTAAGGTTTCTGCAGACAATCAAGGATATAGCTAGTGCAATAAAAGAACTTCTTGATACAGTGAATAATGTCTTCAAGAAATACCAGTACCAGAACCGCAGGGCACTTGAACACCAAAAGAAAGAATTTGTAAAGTACTCCAAAAGTTTCAGTGATACTCTGAAAACATATTTTAAAGATGGCAAGGCAATAAATGTGTTCATAAGCGCCAACCGACTAATTCATCAAACCAACTTGATACTTCAGACCTTCAAAACTGTGGCCTGAAAGTTGTATATGTCAAGAGATGTACTTCTCAGTGGCAGTATTCAACTGCCTTTATCCGTAAATTTTAAAGTTTGACTGTATAAATTATCAGTCCCTCCTGAAGGCACCTAATCCAGGATGTTGAATGGGATTATTGCCATTTTACACCATATTTTTGTAAAATATAGCTTAATCATAATCTCACACTGAAGATTTTGCATCACTTTTGCTATTATCATTCTTTTAAGAATTATAAGCCAAAAGAATTTACGCCTTAATGTGTCATTATATAACATTCCTTAAAAGAATTGTAAATATTGGAGTGCCTCCCCCACCCCGCCCGCCGAGTACAATTTTCTGCCGTGTTCCGGGAGCCCCCAGACCCAGTCCTAGCCCAGGTCCG
>NW_004527172.1:0-486 GCF_000260255.1 Octodon degus
TCTTTCTGGGGTGAGATGATATCTCAATGTGGTTTTAATTTGCATTTCACGAATGTCTAGCGATGTGGAGCATTTTTTCATATATTTATTCGCTTCTTTAATTTCTTCCTCTGAGAAGTGTGTGTTAATCTTTGATGACCATTTCTGGATTGGGTCTTTACATTTTGGGTCCCTAGTGTTTTTTAGTTCTTTATAGATTACACAGAGCAGACCTTTCTCTGAGTACTTATTTGTCATGATTTTTTCCAAATTAGTGGGTTGCCTTTTCACTTCGTTGGTAATTTCTTTTGACATAAAAAAACTTCTCAGTAAGAGCAGGTCCCAGTTGTTAATTCTTTCAACTGTTTCCTGTGCTATTTGATTTCTGTCCATGAACTCTTTGCTTTCCCCTATGTCTTCAGGACTTTCTCCTACTTTCTCTTCCAGGAGATTTAGTGTCTCTGCTTTAATGTTTAGATCTTTAATCCATTTTGACTTTAGTTTAGT
>NW_004527172.1:3179-4446 GCF_000260255.1 Octodon degus
GTGTTTGGTGCATACATATTTATGAGTGTTACCTCTTCCTCTTGAATTTTTCCCCTAACCAGTATATATTGGCCTTCTTTATTTCACTTGATCATTGTTGGTTTGAAGTTGAGACTGTCTGAGTATTGAATTGCTACCCCTGCTTTTCTATGAGGTGTTGGGGCATGTAGTCTTGTGTTCCATCCTTTGACTTTCAGCCTATGAATGTCTTTATGAGTTAAATGTGTTTCTTGTATATAGCATATTGTTGGATTTTGTTTCCTAATCCACTGTGCCAGTCTTTTCTCTTAATTGTTGAATTGAGTCCATGTACATTGATGGTTAGAATTGAGATGCATTGGTTTACAGTTGCCTTGTTATTTACCTGTTATTGTTTACTCCTTTTTTTCCTGTGTTTAATTGCTTGCCCTATTTAGTTTGTTGCTTTTGATCTCATTCGTGGAGTTCCGATCGTTTTGTTTCCTCTGTAGAACATCTTTCAGTAGCCTGTGTAAAGTTGGCTTTGTCATGGCGAAATCCTTTACCTCATCTTTGTCATGGAAGTATTTCACTTCTCCATCAAACTTGAAAGAAAATTTTGCAGGGTATATTAGTCTGGGCAGGAAGTTTTTTCATAGAGGACCTGAAGTGCTCTGCTTCATGCTGTTCTTGCCTTCATGGTTTGTGAAAAGAAGTCAGGTATAATTCTGGTGTGTTTTCCTTTGAATGTGATCCACTGGTTTTCCCTAGCGGCTTTCAGTAGATTATTCTTGTGCTGAATTTCTGAGATCTTGAGTATTATATGTCTTGGTGTGTTTTTCATTGAGTTGAGGTTCCTTGGAGTTCTGCATGCTTTGCTTACCTGAATGTCAGATTGTTTCCTCATATTTGGGAAGTTTTCTGCTATTACTTCTGCCTATATTTTTGTAATGCCATTTGTATTGACTCCTTCTTTCTCATTAATGCCTATTATTCTGATATTGGTCATCTTTGCATCATCTCGCAGGTGATGAATTATTCTTTCCTGCATCGTCGTTTTTTTAAAATGATTCTTTCTTACCTTTTCACTAGCTGCATCAGCATCTCCAAGATCTGAAACTCTGTCTTCACATTCACTTAAACGGTTTTGCAAGCTTGTGATTGAGATTTTATTTTCCTCTATATCTCTTTGACTCTGCTTCATGCAAGCTATTTCTTTCCTGTATTGCTCATTAAAGGAATCCGTCATTTTTCTAATCTCCTCTATTTTTTCATCAATATCTTCTTTAGAAGCAGTGATAAATTATTT
>NW_004527173.1:0-509 GCF_000260255.1 Octodon degus
AGCAGGAGGACCACTTGGGTCCATGAATTGGCAATTGAATGATGCCCCATTTTAAAAAATAAAAACTGTGGTTAAAGAGCTTTAAACTTGATGAGAACACTTTTTTTTGGTTTTCTGTTTTCTAGGTTATTCACCAGCACCTCCAACCTGTTTTATTCTGTGTGGTAATTTTTCATCAGCACCATATGGGAAAAATCAAGTTCAGGCTTTGAAAGGTATTGAGGCATTTATTTGCTTCTTTCAGAGGTCTTGCTGTGTAGGCTTGGCCTTGAACTCATTTGTAGCTCAGGTTAGCCTTGAACTCATGATCTTCCTGCCTCTCCCTTCCAAGAGCTGGGCTTGGCTCTGTTTAAAAGTGTTTTATGTACAAACTAAATCAGTGAGAAGCTATAATATTTTAATCTCATTCAAAAGATATAGGGTTGTGTTTAATCAAATATAATTTGGTTTTGTGTATATTGTATAAAATTAAATTTAATATCCTTTTAAAATTTTAGATTCCCTAAAAA
>NW_004527173.1:4019-5059 GCF_000260255.1 Octodon degus
GGGAAGCTGAGGCAGGAGAATCACCATGAATTCAGAGCCAGCCTTGCCTACGTGAGTTCAAGGCAGCCTGCATTACATGGTGAGACCTTGTTCCAAAAAAAAAAAAAAAAAAGAATTTGGTTGTATTTTTTTTAGTGAATTTTTTTTTTTTTTTAGTAAGTCTGGGTTTCTTAGCTTTCTACTGAATTTTTTCTGGGCATAGAAAAAAAGCCCTGTACAAATGGAATTTTTAAAAATTTACTTAATATTGCCTATCAAGCTCTTAAATTGTACTTCAGAATACATGCATGTCTGTTTAATACAGTGTTCCTACTTATGCATATTATATGGTTGGTTATGTATGTGCAGCATTTATCTTATAGTTTTGAGGCTCCTCAACGCACCATTGTCAGCCCTGGTTACCTGTACCTGCCTCCACTGAGAGGTTGTGAAGTGGGTCCTACAGAACATTGTCATTTTATAGTGTTTTCTGTACACTGGATATTGATCTTGGCTTTATTCAAGCTATAAAATTATTTTTTGATGAACAAAGTTAGTAAATGAGTTTGTTATAAGTGTGGTACCACACACTATAATCTCAGGTCTCTCGAGGGCCAAGGCAGGAGGATTCAAGTCTGAGCCCAGCCTTGGCAACTTAGCGAGCCCTTTGCTCAAAATGAAAATCAGCTGGGAGGTAGCTTGAGCAATTTCTGGGCTTTATACTCACTGACACAACACACACACACACACACACACACACACACACAGAGTGAAGTTTACTAAAGTACAGTCACTCCAATACGATTCTTTGGGAGAATTGCTATTCTGTTATATGATATTAAATGAAAACTCAGAATTTTTTTTCATTGTGAAAAAGTCTTGAAGAAAAAAATTTAGCTCACAAAAATTTTCTTGGCAAGTTTCACTTAGTAAAATATACCCAAAAGAAAATCACATTACAAAGAAAGCTTTAAGTCAAGGCCCCACAAATTCCTATATTAGAATTGTTTCTCAGTTGTCAAAAATCACTCTTTTTAAAAAGCTTACACTTAACCTAAAAG
>NW_004527174.1:0-559 GCF_000260255.1 Octodon degus
ATATCAATGGAGTGAAAACTGAAAATCACATGATCATCTCAACTGATGCACAAAAGGCTTTTAACAAAGTCTAACATTCATTCATGTTTAACATCCTAAAGAAAATTGAAATAGATGGACTGTACTTCAATCTGGTAAAACTTATTTATGAAAACCCAACAGCTAACATAATCCTAAATGGGAAAAACTGAAATCTTTTACTCTTAGATCGGGTACAAGACAATGATGTCCTCTGTCACCACTCCTATGCAATATAGTTCTGGAATCATTAGCTACAGCCATTAGACAAGAGAAAAAATAAAAGGAATAAGAATAGGTAAAGAAGAAGTTAAATTATCTTTATTTGCAAATGACATGATACTTTACTTAGAAGACCCAAAAATCCCCCACCAAGAAGCTATTAGAATTAATACAGAAATTGAGTAACTCAGCAGGGTATAAAGTCAATATCCAGAAGTCAATAGCATTCCTCTACACAGACAACAAACACACTGAGAGGGAAAATATAGAAACAATACCATTTACAATAGCACTGAGGAAAATGAAATACCTTGGAATT
>NW_004527174.1:4899-6391 GCF_000260255.1 Octodon degus
GCTTTCACAGAGAGAGCACATTGGCCAAGCAATGGCCGTGACTCATCCACATGGCTGACACTGACAAAGGTTCTACAATCTGAGGTACAGGATCTCAGGTAAATCCTGAGGTGATTTCACTGACCTTATCAGACCCAAAAGCTACAACTCTTGTTGCATAAGTCCTGCTTTACCTTGGTCTTAACCTTCCAGCAGGAAATTATAAAGACGAAATATAAGATGTAAAGCCATGCTTTTATGTTGAGGTGTGGGGGACTCAGGTCAACAGTTTCTGACATTGCCAGTCAAGCGGTTGACCCAATGCTATTATGGGCTCCTGGACTCTTTTAGAATATTTTGCTGAGTTTACATACCTATAATATTCAAATAATGGAACTTAACAAGAAAAGGGGATACAGGTGAAAGTCCATTTTGTATCTGTGTATTCAAAGTGGTTAGGATAAATAATTAGTTCCATTCTCATAATGAATACAGGGATTTATTCTAATGGTGTTTGTAAAGAGGATATCATGTCTGCATCTTGTACAGCAATTAACCACTAGGAAGAATGTATGCAATGTGTTAATTATTGAAACTGTCCTACCAATTTTGTTTGAAACTGTCTCATTGCTATTTGTTTCTCAGTTATATTATGGAAAAATAAAAAGTTACTTCTAACATATTAAGAGAATATTAAATTGAAAAAAAAATTCACTATAGAGAAATACCTAGCAGTAAGTTTGTTAGGCGGCATGCTGTACACAGGGTTAGTGGAATAAATAAAAACTGGGAATTGTTTTTTTACCTCCTCATCAGCAACTTAATGTTTTTGTTTCCTTTTAGCCCTTCTATTAAGGAGCATAAAAATATTTCTCCAGTTTTCTCAGGCGTATTTCTTTGGTGGTGGCGGTGATTTTACTACATAATCCATGTGTTTTCTTACTGTCTTTTTGGTAATCATAACCCAGAAATCTTTGTGATCCTATTTTCACCTCTTCCATGTACTAGCTGAGTGACCTTTACAAATGAATATATTTAAACCTCAAATTACATTTTCAAATAGGTAAATATAGGTCCTGCATAAAGCATTTTGCACGAGTGGTCAGGTCTTAATATATCTGAAATGAGTAAGAATGTCTTTCTTTGTTCCCTCCCTCCCTCCCTCCCTCCTTTCCTTCCCTCTTTCTTTCCTTTCTTTATTATTTTTTGCTACCAGGGATTGAATTTAGGACCTTGTGCTTGTCCGGCAGGCACTTATGCCACTGAGCTATCTCCCTGGCCCTGAAATGAGTAACTAACTACCATCTACCATAGCACTCATCTTCTCTGGTAGTATTGTCTGCCACGATTAATTGCTGCACATTTTCTGACATGATAAGCTGACCTCTTGGCCACCGCGATGCCTCCAGTTGATTTTTGTGCATAAAGGCTCCAGTGCCATTAGCAGAGGTCTGAGCATGGATGATGACCAAGTGGGTAGATCATAAAGAAAGGCTTTGCCTGGTGGCTCTAG
>NW_004527175.1:0-645 GCF_000260255.1 Octodon degus
TACTGTTTTAATCACTGTTGCTTTTTAGTTTAACTTGAAGTCTTGATTGCTTTTGCTATTCTAGGTCTTTTCCAGTTCTACATAAAATTTAGAATTGTTTTCTCTGGTTCTGTGAGGAATTATTTGGTGTTTTGATTGGGATTGAATTAAATTTGTTTGTAAGTATTGCAAGTATGGCCATTTTGATGGTGCTGGTTCTGCCAACTTGGGAACAGGTGGTATCTTTCTGTTTTATTTTGAAATGGAGCAGTTTTGTCATTGAGAGTTTTCACTACACTATTTTGCTTAACTTTGACATGCTTTAGTTTTGTTTATGTTGTTGCAAAATGTGTTGTTTATTTAATTTCTTTTTTAGTAAGTTTATTATTGGTGTAGAGTAACGCTATTCATTTTTATGTGTGAACTTTCTATCCTGCTATACGATTAAATTTAGCTACTATTTCTCAGAGTTTCTTGGTGAAAACATTTTGGATTCTATGCAGAGTATTATGTCATCTACAAATAATGGTAACATAACTTCTTCCTATTCCATACATATCCCTTTCATTTCTTTCATATTGCTCTGGCGAATATTTCAAGAAGTAAATTAAATACTAGTGGTGAATACAGAAATCTGTATCTTGTTTTTGATTATAGAAGAAATGC
>NW_004527175.1:4390-5534 GCF_000260255.1 Octodon degus
ATATCTACAATTCAATGCAAATTCAACCACAATTTGTAGGAATTTGTGGGATGTGATGAAAGCAGTTCTCAGAGGGAAATTCATAGCTGTGAACGCACACATTAGGTAAACAGAATGGGAACAAATAAACACCCTAATGCTGCACCTCCGACATCTAGAAAAGGAAGAGCAAACCAAACCCAGAGCCAAAGATGGGAAGAAATCATAAAGATTTGAGCAGAAATTAATTCAGTTAAGATGAAGAAAACAGTTCAAAGAATTAATGAAACAAAAAGCTGCTTTTTGAAAGACTAAACAAAATCGATAAGGCCCTAGCTAACCTCATCAAAAAGAGGAAAGAAAAAATTCAAATACAAGCAATCAAGAATGAAAAGACTGTAATCACCACAAACCCAGTGGAAATTCATAAGATTATCAATAGCTACTTTGAGAATCAACAGCTACTCACAGAATAAAAGACACAGATGAAATGAACAGATTCCTAGAAAGGTACAAATTACCAAAAACTAAATCAAGAAGATATACCAACTCTCAGTAACCCAGTAACAACCAATGAAATACAAAATGTAATAAAAAACCAGTTGTCAAAAAAGTCCTGGTCCTGATGGATTCTACAAGAAATTTATAGAAGATATAATCCCTACACTCACCAACCTCTTCAATGAAATTGAAAAGGAAATAGTTCTCCCAAATATAATTCCTGGAGGCAAGTATTATACTGATACCAAAACTAGGGAAAGACTCAACTATAAAAGAGAACTACAGGCCAATCTCCCTCATGAACATAGATGTCAAAATCCTCAACAAAATCCTAGCAAATAGAATACAGCAGATCATCAAGATCATACACCATGACCAGGTAGGATTCATCCCAAGGATGCAAGGATGTTTCAATATTCAAAAATCTATAAATGTAATACACTATATCAATAAAGCAAAATTTAAAAAACGAATGATCATCTAGATGCAGCAAAGGCTTTTGACAGAGTCCAACACTCATTCATGTTCACAGTCTTACAGAAAATTGGAATAGATGGCCTTAACTTCAATCTGATAAAAGCCATTTATCAAAACCCAATGGCTAACATAATTCTAAATAAGGAAAAACTAAAATCTTTTACTCTCAGATCTGGTACAAGACGAG
>NW_004527176.1:0-4443 GCF_000260255.1 Octodon degus
CTTCAACACACTGCATTTTTCAATTTACCTTTGCTCCCAGGAACACAAGACCGTGCCAGGTGTTGCGTTCATTGCCCTTCAACAAATATCTCATTTTCTCTTTGCAATTTCTGTCCATTTGCACATGAATGTGCATATTCTCACCTACACTTCAGTGATTTTGAGTCCCTTCTTGTGTCTTGTTTCAAACACATTTTGAAGGAAAAATTGCTATGAATTACAAATGATAAAAAGCAACCAGAGAAATAAATAATTCACTGTGATACTGCATTTCATAGGAGCCCAAGGAGGAGAAACCAAAATATATACTTGTACTGGACCTGTTGCTTTCTTAGGTAACATATATTTATTTTAAACCCCACATGCTTTCACTGTGCAACTAAGACTCTTAGGTCTCCAGGGACCATAAGAAACAGGCGAAATTACACTATCCAGTGAAAAGCAGAACTAATCTCCAAATACTGAAAGTACAATGAAATCAAACCTGTAGTACTGAATACTCCTAATGAATAACACACACGCATATAAAGGGAGACATACAATATATGTGCACAATAACACGCGGCATGTTGTCACTTACGATTTCCCTACACTGTGAAACTCCTCCTAAAGCCATGGTGATAATAGCGGACGTGTGAGTAACCTAGTGGTTGTCCTCTGGCTGCTCCCAAATGCTCTCTGGAGCTCTTTCATAATTTCAAGGTAGCATATAGCCAAATGCATCCAATTATTAACGGCTTTAGCAGTTGGCCTTGGATGTCGAGTGCCAGAGGCAATTAGAGAAAGACTGGAGAATCAGTCATTTTTACCCAGTACCACTTATTTTGAAAAGCAGACGTTTGGGGGCAGAGTGAGTAGAGATTTGTGCCGGAGTCTTCCGCTGCTAGGGGAAGCATGGCTCTTCCCAGAGTTGGCACGGAGGACCATCCCCTAGGAAGTCCTTGGCTCCCACTGACCTGAACCATTGGCTTTGAACAAAGCCCCACTGCGAAGCCTTCCTTCTCAGGACTGAGAGTTCCCAAATCCATTTATGCCACGGCCTGGCCTTAACAGTGGGCATGAATAGATTTCTATCCCATAAATCAATTTTATGTCAGCCACCAATTCCAACTTTTCAGATGACAAAATTCTCCAATGTAGTTAAAATGCAGAACTCATAGTACATAGTTACAGCATGAAGGGGAATTAGCCAGCTCCAAAAGCCTTTTCTGTCTAAGGGTACTTGCTCTGGCAAACATGTATTTTGGCAGAGCAGGAGAGAGTACATAGAGGGAGTACTTGGCCCTGTGCAGAAAATTTGTATGAGAACATATACACAAAAATGGTTACTTGAAAATTTTTTAAAAATTGTATGTATTTGGTACAGGGTCTCACTATGCAGTTCAGACTTATGGTGATCCTCCTGTTTCAGCCTCCCCAGAGTTGGGATTACAGGCATGTGCCGCCACATCAGGTCTGGTGGCTAGCTCAACATGCCTGGTAGGGGAGGGCTGGCACAGCATGTAGTACCAGGTATTGGGCCCTGATCCCTGCACTTGCCTAAGTAGGTGCTTAGTCCACTGAGCTATCTCGCCAGCCCTGAAATATTGACTAATAGCTGAAGGGCATACAGATATGAGAATGGAATAGCCTTTGGTGTAGAGCTTTGGTGCAGTTATAACCTTAGCACCTACTGAAATTTTTACCCAAGAGAGATTATATAGTTAAGGCAGTTGTAATTTTGTATTTATAGAAGTACAATAAGGAACACTAATAATGGGCAATGATATTTAGCAGTTGACAAACTTTTGCAACTAGTGGATGTGTATTTTAGACAGTAAGAACAATCATTATGTCTATATAGCTAAGCAGATATTAAATTGGGAATTTGTATTTAAGTTAGTTCCGCTAAGTTCTGTCTGATCACCTCCCCTTGGTACACCTGGTGTTTTCCAGGCAGACTAGTTCACCCAGGTTATCTTTTGCACCTCTCTCAGTCAAAAGAGAAAGAGGGACGATGCTCTTATAGATCTGAGTCTAGCAAAGTGTCTCAGCTTACCGGGTGTAGATCTACAAAGTCTGAATTCATCCAGTTGTGCCTGGATGCTTGGGTCTGGCTGCTGTGCTCAGCTTCTTCCTGCTGCAGCCCTTGGAAGTGAACCTACTATGCCCCTCTGGCAAGATGTTCTCTTCCTGGATTAGCTGGGTGGTTCTGGCCCCTAGCCTCTGTGCAGGGACTTCACCTGCAGAGTTTCACACCAGGCCTGTAGGCCAGGCCCGGGCTGGGTCTGGAGGGGTCCACAAAGCAGCACAGAAGAACTCACTCACAAGTGAGTCCTGGATCCAGAGGGATCCAGCGGGTGCACGGGAGCGTGGAAGCTCTCCCACACACGCCGGGCCTGGGCTTGGGCTGCGTCTGGAGGAGTCCCAAGAGCATGGTGGAAGTTCTTACTCACATGCCAGGCCTGGGCTGATTCTGGAGGGGTTTGGAGGGGTCCTGAGAGCATGGCTGAATGTCTCAGTCACAGCAAGAATGGAATAGCCTTGACTAGAATGACACCCATCATCCACAAGAGATGCACCCCCACCGGGGTATTCAGCCAAGCTAGCCCTGGAATTTAATGTGTCTAGGGCTCTACATCTCAATGCAGATTTTACAACTGGCAGTGGAGTTCAAGTTAGTGATTTGAGTCTCAAATAGAAAGTGTGGAATATAGATGCTTCCTGTCTCCAAATTAGACTGAGATGGATTTAAATGTGTGAGCTTGCTGTGGCAGGCCCCCACCTAAAATTAACAGCGAAAGAAACTTAGTTCATTGAGAGGAAAAGTTTGTGCATATGTTGTCTGATCAATATTGCATGCTTATATTTTGTAATTTGAGAAACTACTTTAAAGATAATATGCAGTATAATAGCAATGGTTAATTTACTATTATCTTGTTTTGAAAATCTGTGTCATTGTTTTATTTTTCTCTTTAAAAATAAAAAAGAAACCTTTCTCTTTCTAGAATTAAAAAAAAAAAAAAAAAAAGAAAGAAACTTACACGCCATCCACATGCAGCTTGCCATGTTGTACCCCACACAGCTGAGTAACCGGCACAGAATGAACCATCATCAAAAGCCTTTATTAATAACAAATGCGGTGTCAGACTTGATGGATTAGGTTGGCTTTATTTATGTTTGCCTTTTAAAACCCTTTCTGCGGTTGGGGATAACCTGAGTCACGCTGAAGGACCAGAATGGGTTCTGTAATGGTACTCACACCATAAATAAAGCTTCACGTGTATGGGCAAAATGTGAACTGTTGTCGTGATTAGCACAAATGGCTCTCTTTGGTGTAATTATGGAAGCAGGAGAACTTTTCCTGCAGGCAATCACCAATGTTTCATCTGTCATAATCAACAGAAAAATGATGTTTTGGCCTTTTTTAAATAATTGGAAACAATTCACAAATCCCCTAGCAGGGAGATCTAAATAAATTATGGTAGACTACACAATATGCACTCTGCTGCCCCGCCCTAGATAAGATTATTATGTACTGCTATCAGAAGACAGCAGTATTGGTTCACATAATCGAAAAGAAACTAATGCAAGTAGTTATTTGTGGTGGATGAATCTGGGTGAAATGGAGTAGGGAGGACAGCCGGGGGGGAGTACTGCATAATTTTTTGCTTATTTTTAAATACATGTTTTATTTTTATTTATTTTTTCTTTCTTTTCTTTTAAAATCAGGGCTTGTAGTGTGCTTTGAATATGTATAACTGTTATGTTAAAGGCTTGGTGTCCTTTGGGGCAGTGGTGGGTTTTTAAAAGGCAGAGCCTAGGTGGAGGAAATGAGGTCGCAGAGGGCGTGGCCTAGAACAGGCTGCGGGGACTCGGCCTCTTTCCTGCCCCTGGCCTCCCAGCTGCCTTGAAGCAGCAGTTTCCCCATCCTGGGATTCACTCCGTGGTGTGCTGCCGTGGCCACAGCCACAGAAGGAGCCCGCCCACTGTGGGCTGAGAACTGAAAAACTGTGGATCAAAATAAACCTTTTCATTATCCGGTATTTTATCACAGTAACACCAAGTTCACTACCATAGAGCTTGGCAGCAATGTATCTCACAGGTAGGTGTTGCAGGCGAGACTGGCTTTCAGGAACATCTTCACCCTCTGTTGTCCTAGGTCAAAGTTCTCTATTAAGGGTCTTATTAGAAAATGTCAGGGCTGGTGAGGAAGCACAGCAGACTAAGCATCTGCTTAGGCAAGTGCAGAGACCAGGGTTCGATCCTTGGCACCACATACTGCGCCAGCCCCATCTCCACCAACCCCATCCCCAGGCATGGTGGCACAAGCCTGTAGTCCTAGCACTGGGGAGGCTGAGACAAGAGGATCAGCAGGAGTCTGAGCTATGTGGTGAGATCCTGTACCAAACACATTAGAAAGAGAGAGAGAGAGAGAGAGAGAGAGAGAGAGAGAGAGAGAGA
>NW_004527177.1:0-4343 GCF_000260255.1 Octodon degus
GGCTCTTTGCGCATAGGAATGAATGGAGAGAGAACAAACTTCTGCACTTTCTCTGCACCTCCAGGTGGAAACTCACAAACTTCACGGATGCTTTCTCTAGGGAGACTGAATGATTTTCCACTCTTTTCACAGTGCGGAACTCTGAAGAACTTTAGTTACAAAAGTGATGTTTAAGACAGAGTTCTGTGTTGCGCTGTATACAGGAATAGGCATTGGAGTGCCCTGCTTCCCAAAGAAGCTGGAGCTTAGCTGCCTCTTCTGCATTAAGAAGTCACGGTTAGAAACACAAAACATGCAGAGGAAACAAGCAGCTCTCCTCATGGCACTGGGGTCTAAAAACGTGTTTGTGGCTCTTTGCGCATAGGAATGAATGTAGAGAGAGAACAAACTTCTGCACTATCTCTGCACCTCCAGGTGGAAAGTCACAAACTTCACACATGCTTTCTCTTAGGAGACTGAATGATTTGCCACTCTTTTCACAGCACGGAACTGTGAAGTAATTATTTTCAAATGTGATGTTTTCGCAAGGGTTCTGTGTTGCGCTGTATACAGGATCAGGCATTGGAGTGCCCTGCTTCCCAAAGAAGCTGGAGCTTAGCTGGTTCTTCTGCATTAAGAAGTCACCATTAGAAACACAAATCATGGCGTAGAAACAAGCAGCTCTCCTCTGGGCGCTGGAGTCTAGAAACGTGTTTATGGCTCTTTGCAAATAGTAATGAATGTTAGAGAGAGAATAAACTTCTGCACTTTCTCTGCAACTCCAGGTGGAAAATCACAAGCTTCACATATGCTTTCTCTTAGGAGACTGAATGATTTGCCACTCTTTTCACAGCGTGGAACTGTGAATTTCATTAATTACAAAAGCGATGTTTTAACCAGAGTTCTTTGTTGCTCAGTGTATAGGAACAGTCATTGGAGTGCCCTGCTTCCCAAAGAACCTGGAGCTTAGCTGGCTCCTCTGCATTAAGAACTGACAGTAAGAAACACAAAATATGCAGTAGAAACAAACAGCTCTCCTCAGGGCACTGGAGTCTACAAATGTGTTTGTTGCACTTTCTCCGTAGGAATGAATAGGAGAGAGAACAAACTTCTGCAGTTTCTATGCACGTCCTGGTGGAAAGTCACACACTTCACGGATGCTTTATCTTAGGAGACTGAATGATTTGCCACTCTTTTCACAGTGCGGAACTGTGAAGTACTTATTTTTATATGTGACTTAAAGCCAGAGTTCTGTGTTGCACTGTATACAGGAACAGGCATCGGAGTGCCCTGCTTCCCAAAGAACCTGGAGGTTAGCTGGTTCTTCTGCATTAAGAAGTTACACTTAGAAACACAAATCATGGAGTAGAAACCAGCAGATCTCCTGAGGGCACTGGAATCTAGAAACGAGTTTGTGGCTCTTTGCCCGTAGTAATGAATGTTAGAGAGAGAACAAAGTTCTGCAGTTTCTATGCACCTCCAGGTGAAAAGTCACAAACTTTATGGATGCTTTCTCTGAGGAGACTGAATGATTTGCCACTCTTTTCACAGCACAAAACTGTGAAGTACATTACTTACAAAAATGACGTTTTAGCCAGATTTCTGTTTTTCCCTGTATACAAGAACAGGCATTAGAGTGCCCTGTTTCCCAAAGAAGCTGGAGCTTAGCTGGCTCTTCTGTATTAGGAACTCACACTTAGAAACACAAAACATGCATTAGAAACAAGCAACTCTTTTCACGGCACTGGCGTCTACAAACGTGTTTGTTGCTCTTTGCCCATAGGAATGAATAGGAGAGAAAACAAACTTCTGCACTTTTTCTGCACCTCCAGGTGGAAAATCACAAACTTCACAGATGCTTTCTCTTAGGAGACTGAATGATTTGCCACTCTTTTCACAGCGGGAAACTCTGAAGCACTTTAGTTACAAAAGTGAATGTTTAGACAGAGTTCTGTGTTACGCTGTATATAGGAACAGGCATTGGAGTGCCCTGCTTCCCAAAGAAGTTGGAACTTAGCTGGCTCTTCTGCATTAAGAACTCACAGTTAGAAGCACAAAACATGCAGTAGAAACAAGGTGCTCTCCTCAGGGTACTGGCCTCTAGAAACGAGTTTGTGGCTCTTTGCCCATAGGAATGAATGGAAGAGAGAACAAACTTCTGCAGTTTGTATGCACCTCCAGGTTGAAAGTCACAAACTTCAAGGATGCTTTCTCTTAGGAGACTGTATGATTTGCCACTCTTTTCACAGCACAGAACTGTGAAGAACTTTAGTTACAAAAATGACGTTTTATCCAGAGTTCTGTGTTGCGCTGTATACAAGAACAGGCATTGGAGTGCCCTGCTTCCCAAAGAAGCAGGAGCTTAGCTGGCTCATCTGCATTAAGAAGTCACCCATAGAAACACAAATCTTGGAGTAGAAACAAGCAGCTCTCCTCTGGGCCTTGCAGTCTAGAAACGTGTTTGTGGAACTTTGCAAATAGTAATGAATGTTAGAGAGAGAACAAACTACTGCAGTTTCTATGCACCTCCAGGTGGAAAGTCACAAACTTTACGGATGCTTTCTCTTAGGAGACTGAATGATTTTCCACTCTTTTCACAGCGCGGATCTCTGAAGAACTTTAATTACAAAAGTGACTTTTTAGACAGAGTTCTGTGTTACGCTGTATAGAGGAACAGGCATTGGAGTGCCCTGCTTCCCAAAGAAGCTGGAGCTTAGCTGCCTCTTCTGCATTAAGAAGTCATGGTTAGAAACACAAAACATGCAGTACAAACAAGCATCTCTCCTCAGGGCACTGGCGTCTACAAACGTGTTTGTTGCTCTTTGCCCATAGGAATGAATGGGAGAGAGAACAAACTTCTGCATTTTCTATGCACCTCCAGGTGGAAAGTCACAAACTTCACGGATGCTTTGTCTTAGGAGACTGAATGATTTTCCAGTCTTTACTCAGCGAAGAACTGTGTAGTTCTTTAGTTACAAGAATGACGTTGTAGCCAGAGTTCTGTGTTGCCCTGTATACAAGAACAGGCATTAGAGTGCCTTGCTTCCCAAAGAAGCTGGAGCTTAGCTGGCTCTTATGCATTAACAACTCACACTTGGAAACACAAAACATGCAGGAGAAACAAGCAGCTCTCCACAGGGCACTGGCGTCTAAAAACCTGTTTGTGGCTTTTTGCGCATAAGAATGAAGGTAGAGAGAGAACAAACTTAGGCACTATCTCTGTACCTCCAGGTGTAAAGTCACAAACTTCACGGATGCTTTCTCTTAGAAGACTGAATGATTTGCCATGCTTTTCACAGCGCGGATCTCTGAAGCACTGTAGTTACCAAAGTGACGTTTAAGCCAGAGTTCTGCGTTGCGATGTATAGGAACAGGCATTGGATTGCCCTGCTTCTCAAAGAAGCTGGAGCTTAGCTGGCTCTTCTGCATTAAGAACTCACAGTTAGAAACACAAAACATGCAGTAGAAACAAGCAGCTCTCCTAGGGCACTGGCGTCTAAAAACGTGTTTGTTGCTCTTTGCCCATAGGAATGAATAGGAGAGAGAAGGAACTTCAGCAGATTCTATGCACCTCCAGGTGGAAAGTCAGAAACTTTAGGGATGCTTTCTCTTAGGGGACTGAATGATTTGCCATGCTTTTCACAACGCGGAACTGTGAAGTACATGAGTTACAAAAGACATATTTTAGCCAGAGTTCATTGTTGCTCTGTATACAGGAACAGGCATGGGAGTGCCCTGCTTCCCAAAGAAGCTGGAGCTTAGCTAGCTCTTCTGCATTAAGAACTCACAGTTAGAAACACAAAACATGCAGTAGAAACAAGCAGCTCTCCTCAGGGCAATCGCGTCTCGAAACGTGTTTTTGCTCTTTGAACATAGGAATGAATGGGAGAGAGAAGGAACTTCTGCAGTTTCTATGCACCTCCAGGTGGAAAGGCACAAACTTTACGGATGCTTTCTCTTAGGAGACTAAAGGGTTTGCCACTCTTTTCACAGCGCGGAACTGTGAAGTAATTTAGTTACGAAAGTGACGTTTTAGCCAGAGTTCTGTGTTGCGCAGTATACAGAAACAAGAATTGGTGTGCCCTGCTTCCAAAAGAAGCTGGAGCTTAGCTGGCTCTTCTGTATTAAGAACTCACACTTACAAACACAAAACATGCAGTAGAAACAAGCAGCTCTCCACAGGGCACTGGCGTCTAGAAATGTGTTTGGGGCTCTTTGCCCTTAGGAATGAATGGGAGAGAGAACAAACTTCTGCACTTTCTCTGCACCTCCAGGGGTAAAGTCACAAACTTCACGGATGCTTTCTCTTAGGATACTGAATGATTTGCCAATCTTTTCAAAACTCGGAACTCTGAAGCACTTTA
>NW_004527178.1:0-1106 GCF_000260255.1 Octodon degus
GTGCAGCCTGGCTCCCACCCACTTCTCTCTGTAGCATCACTCAACCCGTATAAACAAATAGGTGTCCCCTCCTTGCTCCCAGTGCTAAGGGGGCTGGGATTCATTGGTTGTGTGAGGCGAGTGATGGTCCCAAAAGATGCCATATTATGTCAGGATCTTGTACCTCTCAGACTGCTTTTGTTTTTCTTCAGAGAGATGTTGAGGAGATGATGAGAACTGGGAAACAAATTTCCTTCCCTGGTCCTGCGACTCT
The DNA here is from genome assembly GCF_000260255.1 of Octodon degus. Classification (NCBI taxonomy): domain Eukaryota; kingdom Metazoa; phylum Chordata; class Mammalia; order Rodentia; family Octodontidae; genus Octodon; species Octodon degus. Next base: position 254 of record NW_004527178.1, read on the forward strand.
TGGTTACGCGCTGAATAATATGAGTCGAAGGTGCTACGGGAAGAAACAGATCATGTTCACATATCAGAACTGTCTTAGTTCTTAAAATGCTTAGGAAGTCAGTTACTTGACATCAGAATTTTTCACTGATGTGCTTAATATCTCCCCATTACACATTGCTTGTGAGGAAGCCTCAGGGCCAAAGACATCTCTGCAGATCTGGCCTGTGCTCAGTGTTGCCCTCCAGTTCTCATTGCCTGCTGACTGACCCTGCCTTAGTTATGTCTCTGTAGTAATTTATAATGTACTATTTATACACATGAAGTGTTAGTGTAGAAAAGTTGATTGCTGAAGGCCACCCAGATAGCTCAGTGGGTTAAAGCACCTACTTAGGCAGAATGAGGGGACCAGTGTTCCATCCCCAGCGTGTTTTGTTGACCCCACCCCCAGGTCATGCTGAGGTGGCTATTGAGACTGGGCAGGGTGGTGCTGTGTTGTATTTCCCAGCACTTTGGAGACTGAAAACAGGAGGATCACTAGGAGTCCATTCTGAGTAGTGAGACCCTGTAGACCCGTACTAAATACATTTTTTTTAAAAAGTTGCCAGCAGATTGTCATGCCTCTTAAATCATTATCTTTCAAGTTTCTGACCTTATACAACTACATTGTTAGATTTAAATTGTGCATGTTCCATGAATGTATCATCTATAAGGAGTATAGATATTCTTATAGGATGCTAGAGGGTCAAAGAGACACAGGACTGTGCATGCTTAATGGAACCCTGGCCCCAGATTTTTGCGTTTTCATAGTTCTATTCTGCTGAAGAATTAAAATTATTGGGGCTGGGGAGATGGCTCAGTGGAATAAGCGCTTC
>NW_004527178.1:3066-4438 GCF_000260255.1 Octodon degus
GCCCTTGGCTAACACACTTTTCTTCACCATGATGCCATATTTTTGCATTGTCAAGCTTTCTCCATCCTACCAGCTGAAGTCTACAAAAGGATAGGAGCCTTTATTTTCAGGAGGGGATACCTTATCTTGAACAAAATATGCTAGGTGTCATCTTACCTTCAAGTGTTCTCTGTGCAGAAAGGGAACAATTCAATTCTGCATGTGTGTGTAAGTATACTGTAGTCGTCATCATTCATCATTTGTAATGGTAAAAATCTTGAAAGAATGTCCTGTTATAAGCATTAAGAAAAAATATATGTGCTATCACCTTTTTCACAATAATTTGCAGTGAAACCAGACAGGAAATCATAATAAAAGATAATGAAAATTACAAATGATAGTATTTATATAGGAAATACAAACATTACAAGCAAAATATTATAATTGGGAGATTTACTTTCTTTGCAGATTACAAAATCCATATGCTGCAATTAATTTTGATTTGGTATATGAGCAGCAAATGATTTTTAAAATGAAATTTAAATAAATTCTACTTTTTTGTATATTTTAGGGAAGAGCCTACAGGGTCTTCAGGGTCTCTCTACTAGATCAGATTCATAGTGATTCTCCTGTTTACAGTCTCCGAAAATCTGGAACTATAGGCATGCACCACCATGCCCAGTCTTAATTGCAGTCTCAGCGTGCCCTGGGGGTAGGGCCAGCACTGCAGGCCTGGGGATTGAATCCTTGGCCCCTGCGTCTGCTTGCAGGTGCTTGAATCTGTTGGGCTATTTGGCCGACCCACAAATTCACTTATAACAACATCAAAAATATCAAGTACTCAAGTTTACTGAAAGACATAAATAAATTTCTACATAATGTGCTACTAAAGATTACTAAGACTCAGATGAATTAAAGAATATTCTCTCTTCTTACCTTTAAAAGTACAGTATTCCTCTAACTCTATTTTAGTAGCATTCCTTTTTTTTTGCAGAACCAGGGATTGAACTCAGGCCTTTGCACTTGCCAGGCAAGCACTTATTCTGAGCCATCTCCCCAGCCCCTTTAGTAGCATTCCTATGTGTAGATCGAGTGGGGGAATTAGTGCTAGCATTCTATAGCATAATTGCAGACCAATGGAGCATAATGGAAGGTTCAGAAAGCTGAACTTAGCAATCATGTGATTAATGACTGAAGCATCTCTGCGATGCACTGAAGAATGGGCCGTGTTTCCAGTAAGTGGTACTAAATCAGCTGAATATACAGAGTAAGCAATGAACTTGAGCTCTTCCTCACAGCATGCACAAAACCAACTGTATGTGATTCATGGGCCTAACTGTAGCACTTTAAAAATTAACTTTCTTCAAGGGAACATAGGAAAATACCGTTTTGA
>NW_004527179.1:0-4454 GCF_000260255.1 Octodon degus
GTGAACCCTTTGTGTCTCTCTGGCAAGATGTTCTGCTCCTGAATCAGCTGGGTGGGTCTTGCCTCTAGCCTCTTTGCAGGGAGTTCTGCTGAAGGGTTCAGTGCTGGGCCTGCGCCCTGGGTCTATTCAGGATCCGGAGAACCCCAGGTCATCTCACTCACTCACCAGGCCTGTGCTCTGGGTCTGTTCAGGATCCCGCGGCCTTCGGGAATCTCACTCACTGGCCGGGCCTGCGCTCTGGGTCTGTTCAGGATCCCGTGACCTGGGTCGTCTCATTCACTCGCCGGGCCTGTGCTCTGGGTCTATGCAGGATCCCGCGGCCCTGGGTCATCGCACTCACTCCCCCTGTCAGTTACTGGAGGTTTCAGTCCATACTCATCTGGGTCCAAGGCAGAGCAGTACAGAGCAGAAAGCAACCTTTCATGGCGGTGGCAAAGAGCAAGAGTATATTGATTTTTTTACCCTGTAACAGAGGCAGTTGAGCTTAACATCACTATCTGTCTGAATATCAAATGCCTTAGACATAACATGGAACTGCTATTTTCCAGCAACTGTGGATATTACAAAATTTAAATCTCTATAGAATGTGAAAAAAATTATGCATTTTTAAACAAAAACTTAGAGATCAAACCATATACAGCATTGTAGCAGGACAAACCTATGGCATTTTTAAAAAATCTCTTGTTTTCTTTTATTACCTTTTTAAAAAAATACTTTAAAGAGAGTATAGCAATAATCAGCATGACATTAGAAGCAGTATGCATTTAAAAGACCAAAATGACAGATATTTCAAGCATTTTTTTTTGTATTACACATTGCTATCCTCAGTGTAGTTGCTCAGTTCACAGATATCAGTATATAGAGTTAGTCAGGGCGAGAATTCTACCCATTAACTGCTATTTTCAAAAACCTAATGGAGATTCTTAGGACTGTTGCCTTAATCATTTTGCTTATATAAATGTATGGCTTTGCCCCTGACATATTTCCTAACTTTTCTCCTTTATCTCTTTTTGTTGTTTAAACCTTAAGTTCTCACTTTCTATTTAACTGTGTTATACTTTTCAATTTTTATTTCTTCTTTTGAGTTTTTACACTAGGGAGACAATACAATATTTACACATATGGGTCAGATTTATTTCACTTATGAGTATAGCTTCAAGTTGCATCCACTCGTATATGAAGCCTTCAAGTTTATTTTTCTTTATAGCTGAATAATACTTCATTACATAAAAACACCACATCTTCTTCATCCATTCCTCAGGTGATGGACATTTTGGTTGTTTCCAAGATTTGGCTATCACAAATTGTGCTGCTATAAGCATAGGCACACATATATCACTATTATATGATGTTTTCAGGTTTTTTGGAAAAATTCTCAGAAGGGAGATAGCTGGATTGAATGGGATTTCCAGTCCTAGTTTTCTAAGGAGTCTCCCCACTGATTTCCATAACGGTTGCATCAGTCTACATTCCCACTAGCAATGGAGAAGGGTTCCTTTTCCCCCACAGCCTCTCCAACATTTGCTGTTGGGTGATTTCTTTATGATAGCCATTCTTTCTGGGGTGAGATGGTATCTCAGTGTTGTTTTAGTTTGCATTCCATGGATTGCTAGTGATGTGGAGCATTTTTTCATGTATTTATTTGCTTCTTATTTTTGTTCGTCTGTGAAGTGTGTGTTCATTTTGGATGCCCATTTTTAGATTGGGTCTTTAAATTTGGAGGCAATAATGTTTTTTAGTTCTGTATACATTCTAGATAGAAGACCTTTGTCTGAGTGCTTATTAGTTAAGATTTTTTTTTTTCAAATTTATGGGTTGTCTTTTCACTCTGTTGGTTTTCTTTCTTTCTTTCTTTCTTTCTTTCTTTCTTTCTTTCTTTCTTTCTTTCTTTCTTTCTTTCTTTCTTTCCTTCCTTCCTTCCTTCCTTCCTTCCTTCCTTCCTTCCTCCTCCTCCTTCTTCTTCGTCTTCTTTTTTCTCCTTCTCCTTCTCCTTCTTCTCCTTCTCCTCCTCCTCCTCTTTCTTTCTTTCTTTCTTTCTTTCTTTCTTTCTTTCTTTCTTTCTTTCTTTCTTTCTTTCTTTCTTTGGCAGAACTGGGGATTAAACTCAGACCCTTGCACTTGCCAGGGAAGCTCTTATTCTACTGAGCCATCTCCCCAGGCCCTGGTAATTTCTTCTGACCTGCAAAAACTTTTCAATAAGAGGAGGTCCAGTTGTTGATTTCAAGTGTTTCCCATGTAGTTTGATTTTTGTTCATGAATGGTTTGCCTATCTCCATGTCTTCAAGATTTCCACCTACTTTCTCTGCCAGGAGATTTAGTGTTTTGTTTTAACGTTTAGATCTTTAATCCATTTTGACTTTAGTTTAGTGCATGGTGATATACCTGGGTCAAGTTTTAGTTTTTGGCATGTAGAGACCCAGTTTTTCCAGCACCATTTGTGAAAGAGGCTATCTTTCTTCCAGTAAGCATGTTTGGCCTATTTGTCAAAGAGATGAAAGAGTTTGTTTGTAGTTGTATCTTCATCTTCTAATCGATTCCATTGATCCTCAGGTCTATTTTTTTTTTTTTTTTTTTTTTGCCAATATCATGCTAAGTTTGTCACAATAGCTTTGTAGTATAATTTCAAGTCAGGAATTGTAATGCCTCCTGCCTTGCCTTCATTGCCCAGGATTACCTTTGCTATTCTAGGTTTTTTTCTGGTTCCACACAAATTTTAGGAATGATTTCTCTAGATCTGTGAGGTATGTTGGTGGTAGTTTGGTAGGGATTGCATTAAATCTGTACAGCAATTTTGGGAGGATGGCCATCTTCACAATGTTGATTCTTCCTACCCTAAGGCATGGAATATCTTTCCATTTTCTGAAATCTTCTATTATCCCTTTTTTCGGAGTGCTGTAATTTTCATTGAATAGATCTTTGACTTCTTCAGTTAGATTAATTCCTAAGTATTTTGTTTTCCATGATACTATTGTAAAAGGTATTGTTTCTCTAATTCCCCTCTCAGTGTGTTTGTTATCTGTGTAGAGGAATGCTATTGATTTTTGGGTATTGATATTGTATCCTGCTGTGCTACTGAATTTGTGTATTAATTCTAGTAGCTTCTTGGTGGAGTTTTTTGGGTCTTCTAAGTAGAGTAGCTTGTTATCTGCAAATAACGATAGTTTAACTTCTTCTTTACCTATTCTTATTCCTTTTATTTCTCTCTCTTGTCTAATGGCTCTAGCTCATGATTCCAGAACTGTATTGACTAGGAGGGGTGATAGATGACATCCTTGTCTTGTACCAGATCTGAGAGTAAAAATTTCAGTTTTTCCCCATTTAGGATGTTAGCCGTTGCACTGTCATAGATGGCTTTTATCAGATTGAGATAGAGGCCATCTATTCCAATTTTTTGTAGGACTTTAAATATGAATGAGTGTTTTCCTCTGTCAAAAGCCTTTTCTGCTTCAATAGAGATGATCATGTGGTTTTTGGGTTTGGATGTATTGATATAGTGTATTATATTTATAGATTTGCCTATGTTGAACCATCCTTGCATCCCTGGGATGAATTCTACCTGGTCATGGTATATAATCTTCTTGATGATTTGCTGTATTCTATTTCTTAGGATTTTATTCAGGATTGTTGCATTTATATTCATGAGGGGGACTGGCCTGTAGTTCTCTTTTTTCTTTGCATCTTTCTCTGGTTTTGATATCAGTATAATACTTGCCTCCAGGATTGATTTTGGGAGAGTCGTTTCCTTTTCAATTTCATTGAAGAGTTTGAGGAGTATTGGGATATATCTTCTATAAGTTTCTTGCAGAATTCAGCTGTGAATCCATCAGGACCTGGACTTTTCTTTGTTGGTAGGTTTTTTATTATTATTACTACATTTTGAGTTTCATTGGCTGTTATTGCCTTATTCAGAGTTCTTATATTTTCTTGCTTCAGTTTTGGTATTTTGTACCTTTCTAGGAATCTGTCCATTTCTTCTGTGTGTTCTATTATGTGGAAGTAAAGATTCTCAAAATAGCTATTGATGATCTTCTGAATTTCCACTAGGTCTGTGGTAATTTCACCCTTTTCATTCCTTATTGCTTGAATTTGAGTTTTTTCTTTCCTCTTTTTGGTGAGGTAATCTAGGGGCTTATCAATTTTATTTAAGCTTTCAAAGAACCAGCTTTTTTAAAAAACAGTTCAATAGGTTTATTTTTTAAATTTTTATTTATTTTTTGTTGAGAAATAAATATGAGACAATTACACAGCTGATTAATAGGACAGTTTTGATAATCAATACACTGTACATTGTTATCTTCTTAGTGGTTATCCATAGTACAAGAAGCAGACAGGATAGTCTGTCCAAACACTGTTAGTACACCTCTTTCTTCTCATTGAATTAAGTGAAAGTAGCTGTAAATTTATCCTATTTTGTATATATAAATACAAAATGATCTTTCCTTTGTATCTTTTTT
>NW_004527180.1:0-1296 GCF_000260255.1 Octodon degus
ATAAGACAAATCTTAATGGACATGAAAACTCTAATATCCAATACCACGGTCATAAAGGGAGATTTTAACACCTCCTTCTCACTAAAGGATAAGTCAAGAGCACAAAAATTAGAGAAGAGGTAGCAAAAATGAATCAAATCTTTGAGCAAATAGACTTAGTGGACATATACAAAGGGTTCCATCAAACCACATCTGAATATACATTCTTTTCAGTTGCACATGGGTCATTTAACAAAATAGGCCACATGCCAGTCCAAAGGTCATGCTTAAGTATATGCAAAATGAGAAATTATCCCATGCATATTATCTGACCACAGTGCAATGAAACTGGGAATAAATGAAAAAAGAAACAACAAAGCCCCATAAACACATTTAAATTAAATAACATTCTTCTCAGCAACCAATGTGTTGCAGATGAAATTAAACCAGAAATTAAGTAATATCTAAAATTCAATGAAAATCCAAACACAACTTATGGGAATTTATGGGATGCAAAAAAGGCAGTTCTTATAGGGAAATTTATAGCTTTAAATTCACATATTAGGAAAACAGAACAGGAACAAACAAATATCCTCATGATACACCTCAAACATTTAGAGAAAGAAGAGGCAACCAAACCCAAGCCAAAAGACAGGAGGAAATTATAAAGATTATAGCAGAAATTAATACCATTGTGATGAAGAAAACAATACAAAGATTAATGAATCAAAAGCTGGTTCTATTAAAGACTAAATAAAATTGATAAGCTCCTAGGTAACCTCAACAAAAAGAGGAAAGAAAAACTCAAATTCAGTCAATAAGGAATGAAAAGGGTGGACTACAGCGCCTGTGGAAATTCAGAAGACCATCAATGACTGTTTTGAAAAGCTTAAATCATTCTCACAGAATCAAAGACACAGAAGAAAAGTCCAGGTTCTTAGAAAGGTACAAATTACCAAAATGGAATCCAAAAGACAAAAGATATCTCAATATCCCAATATCAACAAATCAAATTGAATATGAAAGAAAAATCTTACCAACAAAGAAGAGCCCAGGACTTGATGGATTCACAGCTGAATTCTACAAGCAATGTGCAGAAGATATAATTCCAAAACTCCTCAAACACCTCAATGAAACTGAAAAAGAAGCAATCCTCCCAAAATCATTCAAGGAGGCAAGTATCATACTGATACCAAAATCAGAGAAAGATTCGGCTGCAAAGAGAATGACAGGCCAGTCTCTCTCTTGGACATAGCTGCAAAAATCCTCAATAAAATCCTAGCAAATAAAATACAGCAAAGCACTAAGATTATACAC
>NW_004527180.1:2839-4466 GCF_000260255.1 Octodon degus
TAAAAAGCATTAATGCACAAAATTTAAAGACCTGATCCAGAAATGGGCATATGAGTTGAACAGTCTTCTCAGAGGAAGAAATACATGAAAAAATGCTCCACATCACTAGCCATCCATGTAATGCAAAATAAAACAACACTGAGGTACCATCTCACTCCAGAAAAATGGCTATCATAGAGAAATCAAGCAACAACAAATGCTGGAGAGGCTGTGGGAATAGTGAACCCTTCTGCACTGCTGGTGGGTGTGTAGATTGGTGCAACCATTGTGGAAATCAGGATGGAGGCATCTCAAAACCTAAGGACTGAAATCCCTTTCAATCCAGCTATCATCCTCATGGGAATTACTCTAAAAGAACTGAAAGCGCCATATCATAGTGATATTTGGGCGCCTAGGTTTATACCAGTACAATGTGTGATAGCCAGATCTTGGAAGCAACTAAAATGCCTGTCACCTGAGGAATCGATGAAAATGATGTGGTGTTTTCATACAATGCAGTATTCCATACGGTCTCCCTAGTTTTAGAACTCAAAAGAAGAAATAAATTTGAAAGTTATAACACAGTTATACGGAAAGTGAGAACTTAAGACTAAACAACGAAGTGAGAGCAAAGAGAAAAGATAGGAAATGCTGGAGGGGCAAATAAAGCCATTTATTTAAACAAGATGGACAAGTCAGTGGTCTTCAGAGTCTTCACACCGTGTAGATATCACAGAATGACGTCTGCAAATGTGGACCTGGCTTATTGCACTTATGAATGCATTTTCAATTTGCATCTACATATCTTTGAAAGCTTCGAGTTTATCTTTCTTTATAACTGAGGAATAGTCCATTGTATAAAAATAACACAACTTTTTCATCTATTCCTCGGGTAACGGGCATTTGGGTTGCTTCCAAGATCTGGCTATCACAAATTGTACTGGTATAAATATGGGTGCACATATATCACTATGATATGATGTTTTCAGTTCTTTTTTTAATTAATTTTATTCAAAAACAAATAGCAATGACAGTTTCAAAACAGGTCAGTAGGACAGTTACAGTAATTAATACATTGCATATTGTTGTCTTCATAGTAATTATTCACAATACAAGATGCAGACATGATATCCTGTCCAAACACTATTAGTAAAAATCTTTCTTTTCACTGAAGAGAAAGTAGCTGTATATCTATCCTAACTATTTTTTATATACAGATACAAAATGGTCCTTCATTTTTATCCCCATTTTTGTTAAGTTTTGTCAGAGATTGGTATTCTATTGCCAGTTAAATATTGTAGGTGCAAGATTTCAGCAAAATAATCCAATATAGTCCAGTAGTCCATAATAGTAGTGGGTTATCTGTAGGACTGGCAATGTCAGAAGTTGTTTCCTGAGCCTTTTACAGCTCAGCATATTAATATGGCTTTCCTTTTTATACCTTGTTTTTATGCTTTTCTGCTGGATGGTTAAGACCAAGATTAAGCAAGACCTATATGACAAGAAATGTAACTTTTTTATTTCACAAGGTGAAAATATCAGTTACTGTTTAGAATTCTCACTCTGACTAACTATATGCTGATATCTGTGAACTAAACAACTACACTGAGGACAGCAATGTGTGATGCAAAAAACATGCTTGAAGTAC
>NW_004527181.1:0-1657 GCF_000260255.1 Octodon degus
ATCATTCTTGGTTTGAAGTTGAGACTGTCTGAGAATAGGGTTGCTGCCACTGATTTTTTCTGATGTGCTGGGGTATGTAGTATTTTGTTCCATCCTTTGACTTTCAGCCTATCAGTGTCTTTATGAGTTAAATGTGTTTCTTGTATTCAGTACATTGTTGGATTTTGTTTCCGAATCCACTGTGCCAGTCTATTTCTCTTAATTGGTGAATTGAGTCCATTTATATTGATGGTTATAATTGAGATGTATTGACTTATGATTGACATGGTATTTGCCTGTTGTCTTTTATGTCTTTTTCTCCTGTGTTTAATTGCTTGCCCTATTTAATTGGTTGCTTCTCATCTCATTCATGGAGTTCTAATCATTTTGGCCCCTCTCTAAAACACCTTTCAGTAGCCTGTGTAGGTATGACTTTGTCATCATGAAATTTTTTAGCTGTTCTTTGTCATGAAAGTATTTCACTTCTCCATCAAACTTGAAAGATATTTTTGCAGGGTATAGTAGTCTGGTCTGGTATTTGTTTTCATAGAGGACTTGAAGTACTCTGCTCCATGCTCTTCTTACCTTCATGGTTTGTGAAGAGAAGGCGCCCATAATTCTAATGGTTTTTCCTTTGAATATGATCTGCTTCTTTTCTCTAGTAGCTATCAGTATATTATTCTTGTGCTGGATTTCTGTCATCTTGACTCTTATATGTCTCGGTGTGTTTTTACTTGGGTTGAGGTTACGTGGCCTTCTGTATGCTTCAGTTACCTGAATGGCAGATTCTTTCATCATATTTGGGAAGGTTTTTGCTATTACTTCTGCACATATCTTTTTAATATCATTTGTGTTGACTCCTTCTTTCTCATTGATGCCTATTAGTCTCACATTGTTCATCTCTGCATCATCTTGTAGGTGATGGATTATTCTTTCCTGCATCCCAGTTGTTTTTAAGTGATCCTTTCTTACCTTCTCACTACCTGCACCAGCCTCTTCAAGATCAGAAACTCTGTCCTCACTTTCACTTAAACTGTTTTGTAAGCATGTGATTGAGATTTAAATTCCTACATATCTCTTTGGTTCTGCTTCATGCAATCTATTTCTTTCTATATTGCTCATTTAAGGAATCTGTCATTTTTCTACTCTCCTCTATTTTTTTTTATCAATGTCTTCTTTAGAAGCAGTTATAAATTCTTTTACTTCAGGGTTTTTTTCATATTGGGTTTCTTCCCTATGTTTCTGTAGTTGATTCTGTACTTCAGATGCTATGAGTTCTGAGAATTCTTTTTTTATTTCCGAAAATAATTCTGCTCTGATTTCCTCTATAACTTTTTGCTATTGCTTATTTACTATCAACACTATTAATTCGTACATTTGAGCTGAGCTGCTCAAAAAGAATTCCGCTCTGAGATCCTCTATGACTTTCTGCTGTTGCTTATTTACTATTGACGCTTTTTAGTCTTCCTTTTGAGCTTAGCTAGTGCCCTCTCCACTTGTTCTGGGTGGGCATTGGGTTTCCTCCATATGTTTCTGCATTTGATTATTAACTTCAGATCTTATTAATTCAGAGATTTCTTTTTTTCATTTGCAATCTGAGTTCCTCTATACCTTTCTGCAGCTGTTTCTTTATTTCAGAAGCCATTGATTCATTGATTTCAGCTGTGTGATTCCCAGT
>NW_004527181.1:5112-6488 GCF_000260255.1 Octodon degus
CTCGACAGTTCTGGTGTTCTTGGAGGCAGCATCAGTTGAGATGACCATGGATGGGGCTGTCCAAAGCAGGGAACTGAACCATTGCAACAGAGATACTGGCTCCCACTCAGAGAGGGGGATCTCATGGCCACATCCACTTCAGAATACACAGCTAGTGTCACAGAATTGATCCTATTCATCTTCCTCCATAGCTGGTCATGAACCTGGGGAATATGCTTAGACCCTGCTTCCTGTTTTGCTTCCTTCCCCAGCCTCAGAACACTTTGTTCCCTCAGAGGTCCAAGCATACCCCATGGGACCCCACCCAGGTAGTTCTGGTATTCCAGGGTCAGAATATTCCCCAGGCTCACATTCCCCACTGGTCTCTGGAGCTTCAGCCCCTCCTCAGTTTTCTCCAATCCCACAAATCTCTGTCCATGCAGCTTCAGTTTCTCCTAGGGTCCCTCTGTAGGCAATTGGACTCCCTGGTAGGCAGAGAGAGCACAGAGATTCATCCCCTAAATTAAGGAAAGTCAGATTGTAGAAGAGGTTGCACTTTCTGCAACTTTCTGGGGAGAAGATGCAAATCCAAGCGATCACTACTGTGGTCAGGCAAACCACAGTACTTTGGTCACATACCCTACAACTAGTAAGAGCATGAAGTGATTGAGATCACATCCTCTGAGAAAGCAGCCACATAATCCCCAATATAACCAACCGCAGGCCCCACGTGGGAGGCTCCCCAGCTGTAGAATCTGCTCCAATTCAGAAACATGTTTATTGCTTCTTAGAATTCAAGCTCACTCTCACTTGGGCACTTCCTTACAGCCCTGACTCTTGTTGTGACAGAGGGCTGACTCTGGCCGTGCGAACATCTAAATAGTGAGGGCTCCATCCCAAAGCAGACCCCCTCTGCACCTGGGCCTCCCATTCCTTGTGCCTGGCTCTCTTCCCATCTCCTCAGGTCCTACTCGACTCATTTTTCCTCTTGTGCCTGCTTGCTCCTGTCCTCCAGGTCCAGCCTCTCGCCGTGTCATCTGCTGAGTGTGCATTTATCTTCATGTCCTGCGCACCGTGTTTGCTTTTCTCTCCAGCTGGCTTTGTGTTCCTCTGCATCTCTTCTGTCTATTACCCTGTATTCCCTCAGGCCCCTTCCTTTGCATTTAGCTCACCTATCTGAGAACTCCACACTCCAGGCTTCGTTCCTTCCACCCTCCTCAGCTCCTTCCCTGCCTTTTTATGATCCTGTTTCTCCTGTCTTCTCACAATATCTTTTCAATCCTTTAAGCAAGTCCTCATATCCTTCAATTTCTCCTGGCTTCCTTCAGTCCACTGCCTCATCTGACACACCTGGCTCATGTTTCCCTGTCCCTCTTTGTAATACCCCAACTATTCCT
>NW_004527182.1:0-521 GCF_000260255.1 Octodon degus
TCTGTAATCCTAGTGCTGGGGAAGCTGAGACAGAAGGATCACTATGAGCCTGAACTGTATAGTAAGACCCTGTATCTAATAAGTAAGCAAATAAATAAATATCAATCCCTGATGTGTATCCCTGTGGAGTTATGTGGGAGGATTTATTTAATCTTTTGTCTTGAGGTCTGGCCCACATCTAAGGTGACTGGCTCTCCCTCAGTTGTAGGTCTATTGTCTTTCATAAGGGCTCCTTGGTCAACCATGCCCTGTCTGATGGTCTATAATAGTTTTATCTAACTCAGCTGCCTACCACAAAATGAAAACAGGATATTGAAATTATTTACTTTATATTTTGTTATGGGTCACTCTGCATACAAACCAGATCAGGCAGATAGAAATTTGAATAAAGCCTTTTATGTACTGAGCTCAGGTTCGTCAGCTACTTCTCTTGCAGGAGAAGGCTGATTGGCCCTGAATGTAGGTAGCAGGGGGTGTTTATAACAGAAATCACATCCAGCTTGATAAGCGAGTTTGTTATC